>NW_027288436.1:0-123290 GCF_047511675.1 Marmota flaviventris
TAACCTAACACAAACACTAACCCTACCCCTAGACCTAAACCTAGTTCTAATTATGGCTTTAAACCTAACTCTAATTCAAACCCAAACACTGACCCTGCCTTTAAGAGTAACCTACATCGAAACCTGACCCTTACCAAAAATCTAAACCTAACACTAGACCTAGCCATAATCCTAACCCTAAAACTAACCCTAATCATAACCCTAGCTCTTACATTACCCACAGCCCTAACCCTACACCTAAACCTAACACAAAACTAAAGGTAACCTAGGCCTAAGCATAACCCTAATCCTAACCTAAAACTTGATTAGTCCTAACCCTAGCTCAAAGCCTAAACTTTATTTTAAACATAAACCTACATCTATCCCTTAATATACCCCTAACACTAGCCCTAATCCTAAACTTAACCCTAGCCCTAAACCTAGCTCTAAACCTACCCATTACTCTAAAACTAACCCTGAACCTAGGAGTAACCCTAATCCTAAACGTAACCAGAAAACTAACACTAGACCTAACCCTAAACCTCACATTTGCCATAGGCCTAACTCTAGCTCAAAACCTAACCCTTACCATAAACCTAAACATAACCATAGCCCTAACCCTAAACCTAAACCTCAATTTAACACTAACCATAACCATATGTCTACATCTAACCATATCCATTACTCTAACACTAACCCTACCCCTAATGATGATGCTAGCCCTAATCCAATCCTAACTCTAACCACACTCTAATCTTATCCCTAGACCTAACTGCAAACCTAACCCTCGTCCTAGCCCTAAACCTAGCTCAAAACCTAACCCTTATGCTAAATATAACCCTAAAACTAACCCTAGTTCTAACCCTAACCCTAACTCAAGACCTATTTCTGACCATAATTCTAGCCCTAAACTTAGCTCTAACCCTATCCATTATCCTAACCATTACCCTTACTCTAAGGTAACCCTAGTCCTAACACAAACCCTATCGCTAAACTTAATGCTATCAATTATCGAAAACCTAACTGAACCCTAAACAAAACCAATCATTACTCAAACCCTGAGCCTAATGCTTATTTGAGCCCTAACCCTAAACCCTAACCTCAACCAAACTCTAACCTATCCTGACCATAATAACTCCCCTAGCTCTAAACCTAACCCTTAACATAAACCTAACCCTTAAACTACATCTAGCCGTTAACCTAATCCTAAAACTGTCCTCTCCTCAACCGTAACACCTAACCTGAAATTAGCCCTAGCCCTAATCCTAGCCCGAACACTAACAAAAACCCTAGCACTTATCTAGCCCTAAACCTAGATAATCCTAACCCTAACCCTAACCCAAGTTCTAACCCCAATACTAACACTAGCCCTAATCTTACCCCTAATTTCACCTTATCATTAAACTAACCATAACCCTAGATCTAAGAATAAATATAACTCTCACACTATCCCTATCACTAGTTCTAACACTATACCTTAGCATAACCCTAAACCTAGCCCTAAACTTAGTCCTAACCCTTGCCCTATCCATAGCCCAAGCACTAACCTTAGATCATAATCTATCTCTAAATCTAACACTGACCAGAAGTCTAGGCCTAATCCTAACACTAACCTTAACCCTAACACTAATCCTAAAACTAGCCCTAATTCTAGCCCTAGCCCTCAAACAAAACTAAGCCATAAGCTCTATCCCTATCCCTTAAACTAAACCAAACCATAACCATACACCTAATTCAAGTTTAAGCCGAACCCTAAAACTAACCATGAAACTGACTCTGACATTAACACTAATACTAGCTCTAAACATCACCCTAATCCTAAAACTAACTCTAACACTAAACCTAGCCCTAATCTTAACCGTAAAATTAGCCCTAATTGTAACCTTTGTACTTACATTAGCCATAATCCTAACACTAGCACTAACTTACCCCAAATCCTAGCCCTAACCCGAGCCCTAAACCGAGCTTTAACCCTAAACCTAAACCTAACCCTAACCCTAGTCCTAATCATAACCATAACCCTAGCCCTAACCCTATACATTACCATAACAATAACCCTAATTCTAATGTTAACCCTATATCTAAACCTAACCTTATCTCTAATCCTATCCCTATCCATTTCCTTAAACCCTACATGAACCCTAATTCTAAGCCTACCATTACCCAAACCCTTACCCTAATGTTAATTCAAGCCCTAAATTTAAGCCTTAACCTATTCCAAACTCTAAACTAGACCTTCACTTTAATAATAACCCTAGCCCTAAACCTGACCCTAACCCTAAACTTAAACTTAACACTAGACATACCCATAATTGTAACCCTAAAACTATCTTTTAAACATAATTCTAGACTTGAAATTAGCCATACTCCTAATCCTAGCCCTAACACTAGACAAACACTAGCCCTCATCTTAGCCCTAAACCTAGCCTTAATCATAACACTAATCCTAACCCTTATTCTAAACATTACACTACCTCTAAAACTAAACTAGCTTACCCCAAACTAAATCCTAAATCTAACCCTAATTCTATACTTAAACTGAACACTAACCATAGACCTAATCCTAGCCCTAATTGAGCCCTATTTCTAACCCTAAACCTAACCTTAACCCTAAGACTAACAATAATTCTCACACTAGCCCTATCACTATTTCTAATCCTAGCCCTTACCATAACCCTAACCATAGCCCTAACCCTTGTCCAATCCTTAGTCCTAGCCCTAACCCTAAGCCTAAGACTCACACTAACACTAAACCTAATCCTAACGCTAATCATAAAACTAGCCCTAACCCTACAACTAGCAGTAAAACAAAACTGAGCAAAAGGCCTAACCCTAAACCTAACTTAAAACAAACCCTAAAACTACACCTAGACCTAACCATAGCCTTAATTACAGTCCTACCCTAACTCTAAACGTATACCTGACACTGACTCATATGTTAAACTCACCCTAGCTTGAAACACCATCCTAAACTTAAACCAAAACTTAACAGTAACCTTAGCCCTTATTTGAGTCCTAACCCTAACCCTGACCCTGACTCATATCCTAAAACTATCCCTAGATCTAACTATCACCCTAAACTTAAACTTAACACTAAAACTAAAACTACCCCTACCCTTAACCCTAACCCTAAAAATAACCCTAATTGTAACCCTAGTTCTTATATTAGCAATTGTCCTAACCCTAGTCCTAATCTTAACACAAAATAACCCTAATCCTGAAACCTAAATCTAATTTTAACACTAACCCTACTCTAACTCTAGCCCTAACCCTAGATCTAACACTCTCCCTTACCCTAAGTGAAACCCTAACCCCACTGGTAAGCCTAGCCCTATTCCTAATACTTAGGCTAACCAAAATATGAACACTATTAATTGTCCTGACCCTAGTACTGATTCTAGCTCTAATCCTATCCCAAACCCTTATGCTAACCCTGACCCTTATTCTGACCCTAACACAAACACAAGGTGTAAACCTGACTATCAACCTAGAGCAAACCCGAACACTGGCCATACCACTAACTTATACCTAAACCTAACTCTAACACTAGACCTAAGACAATCGATAACTCTCACACTCTCCCTATCCCTAGTTCTAAGCCTATCCATTACCATAACCCTAACCGTAGCCCTAACCCTTGCCATATCCTTAGTCCTAGCCCTAACCCTAGATCTAACCCTAACTTGAAATCCAACCCTAACCCATAGCCTAAGCCTAACACAAAAACTAGCCCTAACCTTAAGGCTAATCGGTAAAACTAGCCCTAACCCTAACCCTAGCAGTAAAATAATCTGACCAGTAGTCCTAACCATAAACCTTAACTTAAACCAAAGCCTAACACTAATCCTAGACCTAACCATAGCCTTAATTCAAATCCTAACCCTAACCTTAAATCTAACCCTGACCCTGACTCATATCTTAACACTCACGCTAGCTCTAAACACCCTCCTAAACTTAAACTAAAATCTAAAAGTAAACTTATTTCTAATTCGAGTCCTAACCCTAACCCTGACCCTGATTTATAACCTAACACTAACCCTAGCTCTAAATATCATGCTAACAATAAACCTAGCACTAACACTAGACCTACCCCTAACCAGAATGCTAAAACTAACCCTCCTTGTAAACCTAGTTCTTACATTAGCCATTGCCCTATCATTAGCCCTAACCCTAACCCAAAAACTAGCCCTAATCCAAGACCTAAACCTAGATTGAACCCTAACCCTAACTCTAGCACTAACCCTAGCTCTAAGGCTATACTTTACCCTATGAATAACCCTAACCCTAATGGTAGCCCTAGACCTATGCCTAATCCTTAGGCAAACCAAAATCCTAACCTTATTAATAGTCCTGACCTTAGCCCTCATTCTAGTTATAGTCCTATCCCAAACCCGAATGCTAAACTGGACCCTTATGCTGACCCTAACACAAACCCTAGTTCTAAAACTGATCCTAACATTAGACTTAAACCTAACACTAGCCCTAGACCTAAACCTAATCCTAAATCTAGCCTTATCTCTTGCCCTAGACCTTAACAAAAACCTAGTCATAAGCCTAACAATAACCCTTATCCTATCACAAACACTAACCCTAATCCTATACCTAAACCTACTCCTAATTCTGGCTGTAACCCTAATTTAAACTCTAACCCAAACACTGACTCTGCCTTTAACAGTAAACCTACTTCTAAATCTGACCCTAACTGAAAATGTAAACCTAACACTAGATCTTGGCATAACCCTAGCCCTAAAACTAACCCTAATCATAATCCCAGGTCTTACATTACACTCAGCTTTATCCCTAGGCCTAAACCTAACACAAGACCTAGAGCTAATTATAGACCTTAACCTAGCCCTAAGCATAACCCTAACCCTAACCCTAGCCCTAAATCAAAGATAACCCTCACCTTAGTTATAATCCTAGCTCAAAACCTAATCCTTACTATAAACATAAACCTAGAATTATCCGTGAATCTAACCCTAAACCTTGTCCTAATCCTAAACTTAACACAAGCCCTAACCCTAGTTCTAAACTTACCCATTACCCTAAGCCTAACCCTAAACCTAATTGTAACACTAGCCTTTAACCTAACCATAATCCTAACCCTAAACAGAAAACTAACCCTAGACCTAACCCTAAAATATTACTCACTATAGCCCTAAACATAAATCAAACCCTAACCCTTACCATAAACCTAAACATAACCATAGACATAACCCTGACCCTAAACTTAAATCTAGCCCTGTCTCTAACCCTAAACCTTCATCTAACTATATATATTACCCTAGCACTAAACCTAAACTTAATTATAATCATTCCCCTAACCCTAACCCTAAACCTACCATAATCCTATCCTTAAATATAACCCTGAAGCTAACCCTTGCTCGAAAACTAATCATAGCTCAGAACCTAACTCTTACACTAAACATAACACTAAACCATAAATCAAATCCTAACCCTTACCATAAACCTAAACCTAACAATAGACATAACCCTAACCCTAAACTAACCCTAAACTAGCACTGTCCCTAACCCAAAACATTCATCTAACCGTATTTATTACCCTAACACTAAACCTAAACTTAATTATAACCATTCCCCTAATGCTAACCCTAAACCTAAACATAACCCTGAACCTAAACCTTGCTCTAAAACTAATCATAGCTCAGAACCTAACTCTTACACTAAACATAACACTGAACCTAACCCTAGTTGTAACCAATACCTTAACACTAATACAAGACCTAATCCTAACCATAAATCTAGCTATAACCATAGCTCTAACTGTATCTATTACCCTAATAATAACCCATATCCTAATGGTAATGCTAGGCCTAAGTCTCAAGAATTAATCCTAACCATAACCCTATCTCTAAACTTAATTCTAACCCTAAACATAACCCTTTCCCTAATGCTAACCCTAGGCCTAACCTTAAACCTATCACTAACCCCAACCCTGTGAATTACTCTAAACCTTACCTGAACCCTAAATCTAACCCTATCATTACCCTAACCATAACTGTTATGCTAATTTGAGATCTAACCCTAAACCCAAACCTAAATGAAACACTAACCATGACCCTGACCCTAATAATTCTCCTAACTCTTACCTAACCCTTATCATAAACCTAAATCTTACATTAGACCTAGCCAAAACTTAACTCTAAAACTATTCATAACCATAACCCTAGACCTGACATTAGACCTAGATATAATCCTAGCCCTAACCCAAACACAAACCCTAGCCTATATTAGCCCTAAACATAGCCTTAATCATAATCCTAACGTTAAACCTAGGCCTAACTTTAAACCAATCCTATCCCTAATCTTATACTTAACTTAGCCCTATCCATAACCCTAACCCTAACCTTAGCCCTAAAACTAAGTCTAACTCTCTCCCTAGCCCTAAAACTAGTTCTAAACATATCCCTTACTGGAACTCTAAACCTAGCTTTAACCCTAGGCCTAACCTTAGACATTTCCTTAGCCCCAGCCCTAACCCTAGATCTAAACTCAAAATCTAACCCTTTGCAAAGCCTAAGCCTAAACCTAACATTAACCCTAACCCTAACGCTACTCCTAAAACTAGCCCTAACTCTAGCCCTAGCACTAATACAAAACCTGAGCCATAGCCCTAACCCTAACCCTTAACCTAACCCAAACCCTAACCCTACACCTAGCCCTAACCCTACCCCTAATTCGAATTTTAAGCAGAACTCTAAAACTAACCCTAACCCTGATTCTAATGCTAACACTAACCCTAGCTTTAAACATCACCCTAAACATAACCCTAAACATAACACTAGACCTAGCCCTAACCTTAACCCTAAAACTAGCCCTAATTGTAACCCAGTACTTACCTTAGCCATAACCTTAACCCTAGCCCTAACTTGACCCAAAACCTAGCCTAATCTGAAGCCTAAAACAAGCTTTAACCCTAACGCTAACCGTAACCCTAAACTTAGTGCTAATAATAACAATAACCTTAGCTCTAACCCTAGCTCTAACCCTATCCGTTACCCTAACCATAATCCTAACCCTAATGCTAACCCTAGGCCTAAATCTTACCAGATCCCTAATCCTAACCCTATCCATTACCCTAAACCTAACTTGAAACCTAAACCTAACTATATCATTACCCTAATCCTAAACATATGCTAATTTGAGCCATATATTTAAACCTTAACCTATCCCAAACACTAATCACTACCCTGACCCAAACAATACCCTTAGCTCTAAACCTGATCATAACCCTAAACCTAAACCTTACACTACATCTAACCTAACCCTAAACTATCTTTAACTGTAAAGCTGGACCAGAAATTAGCCCTAACCCTAATCCTAGCCCTAAACCTAGCCTTAATTCTAACCCGAAACTTAATCCAAGGTTTAACCCTAATTCTAACCCTTGCCCTAAACCTAAACCTAGCCATAAGCCCATCCCTTACCCTAAACATAACCATAACCCTAAACCTAACCACAATCTTTAACCTAATCATAACCCTTGCCCTAACCCCAAGCCTGACCCTAACACTAAGCCTAGTCTTATATGAAACTATTGACTATATTCTAAATTATAATTGAATCCAGCATCTGTAGACATAGAATATAAATATAAATATATTTATAATATTTAGGCTTAGGCTTTGGGTTAGGGTTAGATTTAGAGTTAAGATTTGATCTATGGTTAGGGCTAGGACTAAGGATAGGGCAAGGGTTAGGACTAGGGTTAGGGCTACGGTTAGCGTTATGGTAAGGGATATGTTAGAACTAGTGATAGGCTAGTGTGAGAGTTAGTCATAAGGCTAGGGCTAGGGTTATGTTTAGGGATAGGGCTAAATTAGGGCTAGGGTTATTGTAAGGTTTAGACTTCAGGTTAGGGTTAGAGTTAGTGTTACATGTAGGGTAAGGGAGTGGGTTATAGCTAAGTTGAGGGCTAGGGTGAGGGTCAGTAATAGAGTTAGGGCTAGGGTTAGAGCTAAGGTTATTGTTAAGATTAGGTCTAGAGTTAGGCTTAGGGTTTGGGTTAGTGTTAGGTTTAGGGTAAAGGTTAGGTTTTGAGCTAGGGTTAATCCTAGGGTGAGGGTTTGGTTTAGGTTAGGTCTAGGGTTAGGATTACGGTTATGGTCAGGTTTAGGTTCAGGGTTAGGGCTAGGGTTTTCACTAGGGTTAGGGTTAGGTTTAGGATAATATATTGGGGTAAATGTAAGGTTAGCTTTAGTGTTAAGGTTAGATTTAGGTTAAGATTAGTTTTAGGGCTAGGTTTTCTGTTGTTTTAGGGTAAGGTTTAGGGTTTGATTTAGGGTTAGGTCTACAGAAAGGGTTAGGTTTATGGTTAGGACTAGGGTATCTTTATGGTTTGTATTAGGTTTTTAGTTAGGGTTAGGGCTAGGGTTATCATTAGGGTTAGGGTTAGAGTTAAGGTAATGGCTAGGGTTAGAGCTAGAGTTAGGGCTAGGGTTAATATTAGGATTAGGGCTATGGTTATGTTTATGGTTAGGGAGAGTCCTAGGGTTATGTTTAGGCTAAGGATTAGGATTTGAGCTATGATTAGGACTAATGTGAGGGTTAGGATTAGAGTTAGGGCTCATATTAGGGTGAGGATTATGCTTAGGGTCGGTTTAGGCCTTGGATTAGGGCTAGGTTTGGTTTTAGGTTTGGATCTAGGGTTAGTGCTATGGTTAATGTAAGATCTAGGGTTCTAATTAGGGCTAGTTTTAGGGTTAGAACTATGGCTAGGTATAGTGTTCAATTTAGATTTTGATTTAGGGTCGTTTTAGAGCTAGGTTTAGTGTTAGTGTCAGGGTCAGTGTTCAAGTAAGTGTTAGGGTTAAGGTGAAAGCCAGAATTAGGACTAGGGTTAGGTATAGGGTAGGGTTAGTGATTTTTTTTAGGTTATTGGTTATGGTTAGGGCTAGGACTAAGTTTTTGTTTAGGTCTAGGGCTAGAGTTATCACTAGTTTTAGGAATAGATTTATGTCTAGGACTAATGTCAGGGTTAGGTTTAGGTATAAGTTTACTTGTAGAGCTAGTTTCAGGTTTCGGTTTAGGGTTAGGGTCAGGTTTAAACTTATAATTAGTGTTAGGTCAGAATAAGGGTCAAGTTTACAGTTAGGCTTTGGGTTAGGGTTAGAGCTAGAATGAGGGCCAGGGTTAGGACTAGTAATACTGTTAGTGTTTTGTTTTGGCTAAGTATTAGGATTAGGACTAGGTTTAGCATTATGTATAGGTTTTGGCTTAGCTCAAGGGATAGGGTTAAAGCTAAGATTAGGGCTATATTACAGTTAGGTTTAGGGCTAGGGTTAGCGTTAGGTTTAGGGTTAAATCTAGTTAGGGCACAGATTAGGGCTATTTTTGTGTTAGGGTTAGGACTATTTCCAATGTAAGAACTAGGGTTACAATTAGGGTTAGTTTTAGGGTTCGGGTTTGGGCTCGGTCTTGTGTTAGTATTAGTTTAGGTTTAGGGTGATATATAGAGCCAGGGCTAGTGTTTGGATAAAAGTTGGGTCAGGGTTAATTTTAGGCCTAGGACTAGAATTAGAGCTAGGGTTATTGCTAGTTATAATGGTAGGGTTTGGTATATATATATATATATATATATATATATATATATATATATATATATATATATATTAGTGTTAGAGCAAAGGCTCCATTTTGTTTTAGGGCTATGGCTAGGATTACGGCTAGTTTCAGCTGCAGTCTGGCTGAGCAATGTAACCAGAGGGGCGGTGACCAAGAAGTTGTTAAGGTTGATACAGCGGGACCTGCTTCATTACGGACAGCAGAGGTATTTATACATAACTGAATACACAGCTTGTTTCAATTTAGCATCATCCAGTTACAGTAATCAGTCATTAAGGAATCCTCATCATCTTAATAATTATACACAGCTTAACTTAATTAACATCATTAGATACAGCAGTCAGTCATTAAGGAATCCTTATCATCTTAATGGCTCGCTGGCATTGGCTCAGAAACCACTCCTCCTAGCATACTGCTAGGCGCCATCTTAACTTGATTGAGGCCTCTTCATCTCCCCCTTTTGTTTAATATAAACAACAAGTATGTGGCTTAGGGACTGTGCCTGTCTTAGGTTTTCCAATATTACATATGATCCTTACCCATAATCGGATGATCTGTCCTCAAGGCGTCAGTCTCCTGTCTTAGGTTGGTACCATTGCAATTGGATCTTACCTGTCATTGACTACCGGCCCAGCATTATTAGCCATACTTGTGGATAACCTGCTACAAGCAGAAGGGGGAAGATACAAAACACAATGATACCAAGCCAATTGACGGCTCCTTTTGGAAAAATTGTACAACCAATGACACCATCAGCAAAGATACTCTGGTACTAATTACAATTTGTTGTATCAGTTCATAATGCTTACAAATGATACATTGTCCAGGTAAGTTCTGGAAGCAGCTTAAAGCAGAGGAATCCATTAATATGTCTTTTTCTTCTTGAAGTAAATACGAATGCATCAGTTTGTACAGTTTGTGTGATAGCCATCGCAGAAGCTGTAGTAGCAGCAGCAGAAACAGCAACAGTTGTGATGATGGTGGCTGTAATTCTGAAGTCACATTTGTTTTTTCAGTAATACTGGAAATTCTTCTACATTTGTCTTCACCGGCACTGGGATGAAGATAGGAATTCTGGCAATATTGACAAAAAAATTGTAGAACTTTCCAGCAGGCACTAAGAATTATTCTGAACAGAATTAGATAAAATGAAAAAGAAAGTTGAAAGTAAAAATACAGATCTGTTAATCTCCTATTTTTGTTACCTAATTTAAATTAAACTGTTTCAATCATGTGAATAAGAAAAATATATTTGGATCCATTTTTGTCATGAGCGCTCCTCATATAATATATACATACAGACATACAACACATAACACAAGAGTGTACACACAACACAACAGTAAAGGCCTTATAGTTTTTCACAGGTAAAATCTCCATTGCAATGTTTAAAAGCTCCACAGTTAACAAAAAAATAGAACTGATAGCAAAAACATTTGCCTAGGTCTGTATGAGCTCAAAAAATAAAATAGGACATAATAAAATAGATATTGAGAAAAGCATCCTAGTTACAACTTTGGTTTGACTCTTCTTTTGATATCTCATCCTTCTTCTTGTAATTGGCATATGGGTTTGATGGTATTTCCACAAGTAAGTCTCAAGGTTTTTTACATTTGAAATAGGCCCTTATGATGCTCATTACTCATTAGCCTCCAGGTGTGGGAGAACCATTGTCGCAGATGTAAGGATAGCTAAACTGGAGTTCTGGATATCAGCTGTTATGGACTTTGAGCCAAATAATCTCCTTTTTGGTTTGTAGAAATCACTTTATTTTATTCTCTGGAATCCAAATCGGCTGCTGTTCTCCCTGTGGAAATACACAAACAGATCTCCGACTCCAGACGATCACTGGGTAAGGACCTTTCCTTTGTCCTGTTAGAATATCCTTCCAAAGTACCTTAGGCTTATGTATATTTTTTGGACACATGTGCCTTTCCGCAGCACTAAGCCCTAATGAATCCAAACTTAAAAAGTTTAATGTAAAAAGGGTTGATTTAAGTTTATCTATGGGGGATGTATACCCCTTCCCAATTCCAGCTTTTTGTTTTAATAAATACATTTTAATAGTTTGGTGAGCTCTTTCAACTATGCCTTGTCCCTGTGGATTATACGGGATTCCTGATATATGAGTAATGCCAAATGATGAGCAAAATTGCTTAAAAGAAGTAGAGATATAGCCAGGGCCATTATCTGTTTTTAACAGTTTTGGAATTCCCATCGTGGCAAAATTTTGTAAATAATGAGCTATAATATCTTTAGTTTTTTTTTTTTTTTTTTTTTTTTTTTTTTTTTTTTTTTTTTTGTCCAGTATGAAGGGAGCCCATCAAAAATCCGGAACAAGTATTAACTGTAACATGGAAATATTTTAATTTTCCAAATTGTGGCAAATGTGTGATGTCCATCTGCCAAATATGATTAGGTATGAGTCCTCTAGGATTGATTCCAAGATTAACTTGTGGTAAAAAAAAGTCACACAATTTTTACATTGTTTTATTATTTGTCTTGCTTGTTCCTTGGTTATTTTTAAATGTTTTTGTAAAATTTTAGCATTGACATGGAAGAATTTATGAAAATTTGTAGCTTCTACTAATGTCAAAAAAATATGTATGTCATTTGTAGTTTTATATGCTAAATCATTGCCTAAACTAACGGCTCCAGACAATCCTGTATGTGCCCTGATATATCCTATAAAGAATGGATCCTTTCTATCCCAGATTAAACTTTGTATAGCAAAAAACAAAGAGAAAAGAGTAGAGGAAGGGGAAATCCTACCAGCATCTTATAAGGGAATTTATAGCATTAACTATATACAAACTGTCAGAAAATAAATTAAATACGGAATCTTTAAACATAAAAAAAAAAAAAAAAAAAAAAAAAAAAAAAAAAACTTGTAATACTGCATTAAGCTCTACCTTTTGAGCTCATTGTTCAGGTACTAAAAATATAAAAGCTTGATTAGGGGTAATTACTGCTTCTGTATCATTATTTGACCCATCAGTGAATATATTTGGAACATTCATGATAGGTGTTTTTCATCTCATTTTTTGGAAAAACTACAGGATGCAAAGACCAAAAAGACAACAAAGGATTTGGATGGTAAGTGATTATCAAATGAACAAATAGATTTGCACATAATTATTGCCCAAGTATTTAACTCATTAGCTAACTCCTTAATTTGATCCATAGTATATGGAGTGATAATTTTGTTAGGAGAAATTCCAAACACTCCCTTTGCTGCTTTTATTCCTTTGAGTATTAATTGTCCTACAGCCTCAGGATACCTAGTAAGAATAGTGTTAGGAGAATAAGATAAATGTATCCATAATAATGTACCTTCTTGCCAAAATACTCCTGTAGGAATATTTTTTGTTGGTAGTACAATAAATAATATAGGCAAACATATCAATTCTATCCAAATGCATATTTTATATATACGTTTCAATGAGTTTTAATGTCTTTCTTGCTTCAAGCATTAACATGCGGGGTGAATTTGGATCCGATGGACCTTTTAAGATATCAAATAAAAGTCCCAATTCTCCTGTTGGTATGCCTAGATAAGGCCTTATCCAATTTATGTCTCCCAACAACTTTTGAAAGTCATTAAGTTTTTTAAGTTGATCTACTCGTATTTGAATTTTTGGTGGGCGGACCATGGTTGAGAATAATAGAACTCCTAAGTAATTTATTGGATAATTTAATTGTACTTTATCTATTGCTATCTCTAGATGATAATTTTTAATAAATTTGTAAGTATGGCATAAAATTCTAACAATGTGTTTTTATCTTTGTGTGCTAATAATACATTGTCCATATAGTGAAATATTTGTAGTTCAGGAATTTGATTTCTAAGTGGCTGGATTGCTTTGTTATCATAAATTAGACACATAGTTGGGCTGTTAGGTATACCTTCAGGGAGCACTTTCCATTCATATCTCTGATCAGGACCTTCATGATTCATCCCAGGGACAGTGAATGCAAAACCTGGACTATCCTCAAGATGAATTGGAATTGAAAAAAAAATCAATCTTTAATATCTATAACTAAAACATACCAGGTTTTTGGCAAAGCAGACAATCGGGGAATCCCCGATTGAGCAGGTCCCATGATAACCATCTCGTTATTAATAGCTCTTAAATCTTGTAATAATCTCTATTTGCCAGATTTCTTTTTGATGACAAAAATGGGAGTATTATGGTGACATACAGAATGTTGTATATGTCCTTCCGCTAATTGTTGTTTTACCAGGTCATTGGCTGCTTGTATTTTTTTTTTTTTTTATTCAGGGGCCACTGAGGAATCCTTACTGGCCTTTCTGGTTTCCAAGTGTTTTTTTATTGTCTGAGTGACCCCTCCTGAAAACCCAATACATGTCTATTTCTTTTTTTGATCCATTTGTATTGGTGCCACTATACCTTGTTCTTGTTCTTCTAATACTTTTCCTTTCTTAAAACCTTGTCTAGCCATAATAGTGATAATAGTGGGTGCATTTTGATTGTTGTTGTTTGTTAATATTAACCCTAATTGATCTAGAACATCTCGTCCCCATAAATTTATAGGTAGATGATCTAGAACATATGACTATATAGTTCCTTCACATCCTACAGGATCTTTACAATCTAATACCATTGCACTTGTATGGGGATTTGTCGCCATTCCTAGGCCTCAAAGCATTTGAGTGGCTTGTTGTAATGGCCAATGTTTTGGCCATTCTTGGCGGGAGATAATGCTAAGGTCTGCACCTGTATCCAATAGTCCATTAAGTTCATGTCCTTGAATATTTAGTTTTAGCATGGGCCGAGAATCTAAATTTAAAGAAAGCATAGCCCAATCTATACCTGTAAATCCTAATCCCTTGGAACCTCTTTCTACTGACAACTGGAAAATTTTTCATGCAGGCTGTGTATTATCAACAATTGTGCGATTCTGTCTCCTTGTGAAATTATTGATATACCCCTAGGTGAACTGGCTATAAATTTTATTTCACCTTCGTAATTAGGATCAATTACCCCAGGACTTATCATAAGTCCTTTTAGAGTAGAAGAACCATTTCCCAATAACAAGCATACTGTTCCTTGGGGAAGTGGTCCTTTTAGCCCTGTTGGAATGATTTGAACTCCCATCTCTGGAGTTAGTACTGCTCTGGCAGAGGTGCAGATGTGCAACCCTGCCCTTCCTCTTGTTTGTCTAATGAGGGATCTAATGGATAATGTGTCCTGGGCACTACCCTGATGGTATTGCTGGATTCCTCCAATGCCCTGTATATTTGTGGTCGTGTGCCCTGGAGCATTTGGCCCCCCTGTCCATTTTTTGGCATTGGAGGCCAATGTTTTCTTCCACAATATCGTGGGTAAACACCTGGTCCTTGTCCGTTTCTTGACAAAAGAGCAGTAGTCTGAGAATGGCGCTCAGAAGCCTAGTGTCTTCCTTGTTGGCCTCATGGGCAAATATCCGGTATTCTATCTCTTTGAAACCCAGTTTTGTTAAACCTTCCTCATATGGAGCAAGTCCTAAAATGTCCTGTTTGTCCACAATTGTAGGATGTTTTTGACTTTGATCCTAATGCCTGTTGTACTGCAGCTGCCAAGATTGCCCTTGTTCATTAAAGTCTCTATGTAGTTTAATATATGTGTTTAAATCTGTAATTCTCCATGGTCTAATGGCCTCCCTGCACCATTTATTTGCTTGTTCATAGGCTAGCTGTTTCACTAATGGCATTGCTTGTTATGCATCCCCCAAAACTCTGGTAACTGTTTGCAAAAGTCTATATACAATTTTTGCATAAGGCTCATTTGCCCCCTGTATTACTTTGGATATTTGACCTTGCAAATCTCCATGCCCTTGTAATGTTTTCCATGCCTTAACTGCACCTGAAGCGAGTTATGAATAAATGGCAGGATTGTATTGAATTTGTTGTTGTGGCCCTCATTCGATCCCTCTCCTAACAGCATCTCTATATTTCTCTGAGGATAACCGGCTGCTGGATTTCACCTAGCAGTTTCCATACAAAATTCTTGATTGGAAATCTTCCACAGTAAAAACTGTCCTCCATTTAGCACAGCTCTACACATACTGGCCCAATTTGCTGACATCATGTTCAAGTTGGTAATAGATTCGACCATACTTACAGTGAAAGGTGCTTGAGGACAATAGGTTTTTACAGCCTCTTTCAGCTGCTTCACTGTTTTGAAATCTAAAGAATGGTGAATTCGCTGCCCTCCTTCCTCCTGAAATACAGGGCATGCTAATCTTGGAGTTCACATCTCAGAATCCCATATATTAACTATGGGGGTTGGGGACCACCCAGCATATGTTGTTTCCATAGGTGGAGCTATTGGTTGAATACTTACACCCTCTGGTGATAGAAAGTGGTTAGTAGCAACCTCCTGTTGTAACTTCTCCCCTAATAGCCCTTTCTACTCTAAACTTTTTTTCCTCTTTCTGACTAGAGTTCCTGGGCATTTATCAACATATGCCCCAACCGTTCTTGGCTTTACTGGCGTGCCTCCTTCCCTTAGCCATTTACTTAACGCCACTTCCATATTTTCATCACAAAGACAATACAATACACTAAGACAAAACAAGACACAAACATAGTGTATCAATCTTCTCCATTTTCTTAAAATGGCCATCCTTCCTCTCGCCCTGTCTTCTAGAGATGAGCAGATTTGCTCCCGTCCTATCTCTAGGGATGGGCAGCTTTTTCCTGTCACTCACCCCTGAGTGTCCCAGGGCTCCCCGTACTGACCACCATCTGCCACAGTCTGGCTGGGCAAAGTAACCGGAGGGGGGGTGACAAAGAACTTGTGATGGTTGATACAGTGAGAGCTGCTTTATTACAGACACCAGAGGTATTTATAAATAACTGAAGACACAGCTTGTTTCAATTTAGCATCATCCAGTTACAACAATCAGTCATTAAGGAATCCTCATCATATTAATAATTATACACAGCTTAACTTAAGTAACATCATTAGATACAGCAGTCAGTCATTAAGGAATCCTTATCATCTTAATGGCTCGCTGGCATTGGCTCAGAAACCACTCCTCCTAGCATACTGACAGGCACCATCTTAACTTGGTTGTGGCCCTCATCAAGTTTTAGGATTATCAATAGTGTTAGGGCTAGTGGTAGGGTGAGTTTGAGGCTTAAGGTTAGGGCTAGATTTAGCATTATGGTTAGATCTAGGGTTAGGGCTATGGGTAGGGTTAGGGCTAAGGTTAGGGCTAGTGTGAGGGTTACAGTAACGGATAGGGTTAGAAATAGAATAGGGCTAGGGTTGAGAGTTAAAGGTAGACTTAGGGCTAGGGTTAGGGTTAGAGCTAAATTAAGGCTAGGAATAGCACTAGGATAAGTGTTAGGGTTAGGACTATGGTTAGGACTAGGGTTAGGGTTAATTTTAGGGGCAAGGATGGGGTTATATAGCTTGGTTCTGGGCTAGGGAAAGGGTTAAAATTAGGGATATTGCTAGGGTGAGGGTTCTGCTTAGGATTAAGGCTAGGTTTAGGGCTAGGAGGAGGGCTAGGTATTGTATTAGGGTTAGGGCTAAGATTAGGGCTAGGGCTAATATCAGGTCTAGGGTTAAAATTAGGGATAGTTTTAGGGTTTGGTTTATGGCTAGGTAAGTGTTAGGGTTAGGTTTAGGGTAGGGGTCAGGATTAGAGCTAGGTGTATTATTAGGGTCAGAGTCTGGGATAGGGTTGGTTTGGGTTAAGTTTTATGGTTAGGGCTTGAATTAGCGTTAGGTTTAGGGTTTGGGTTAGAATAATGGATAGGGTTAGGTTTAGGGTTCAATTTAGGTTTAGAGTAATGTATAGGGTTAATGTTAGGCATAGTGTTAAGGTTAGGACTAGTGTTAACATTTGGGTTAGGCTTTTGTTTAGGGTAATGGATAGGGTTAGTGCTAGTGTTAGGTATTGGGTTACGGTTAGGATTAGGGCTATTATTAGGGTTAGGCTTAGGGTTGGTGTTAGGTTTAGGTTTAGGATAAGTGTTAGGGTTTGAGCTGGGTTAGGGCTAGCTTGAAGTTTAGGGTTAGAGTCAAGGCTATGGTTAGGGTTAGGTTTAGAGTTACGGCTAGGGTTAGCATTAGGGTTAAGGTTATGTTAAAAGTAATGGATAAAGTTAGATCTAGGATTTGGGCTATGGTTACAGTTAGGATTCAGGCTAGGATTAGGGTTAGGGTAAGGGCTAGGTTAGGCTTAGGGTAAGGGTTATAGTTTGAGCTAGGGTAAGGACTATGGCAAGCATTAAGGTAGGGTTTGGTTAGGTTAATGTTAGGGTTAAGCTTAGTGCTAGGTTTAGGGCTATGATTTGTATAGGTTTGTGGCTAGCATTAGGGCTATGTGTAATGTAAGTGCTAGGGTTATATTTATGGTTAGTTTGAGGGTTAGTATTATGGATAAATCCTGTGTTAGGTTTAAGTTTTGGTTTAAGATAAGGTTTAGAGCTAGGGTTTATGTTAAGGTAAGGTTCAGTGTTCAGGTTAGTATTGGAATTATCATTAGGGCCAGAATTAGAACTAGGTTTAGGTCTAGGGGTAGGGTTAGTCTTTGTGTTAGGTTAATTTTTATTGTTAGGGCTATGGCTAGGATTTTGTTTAGGTCTAGGGCTAGAGTAATGGCTATATTTAGGATTAAGTTTAGGTCTAGTGCTAGTGTTACAGTTAGGAATAGATATAGATTTAGCGCTAGGGCTAGTGTTAGGGTTTGGTTTAGGATTAGGGTCAGGCTTAATCCTAGAGTTAGGGTTAGGGTTAGACTTTGGGTTAGGTTTAGTAATAGAATGAGGTCTAGGGTTAGGACTAGTAATAGAGGTAAAGTTTGGGGCACGCTAACAATTAGGGTTAGAACTAGGGTAGCATTAGGGTGAGGGTTTGACTTAAGGTAAGGGACAAGTTTAGAGCTAGGGTTAGGGTTAGGGTTAGGGCTAGGGTTAAAGCTAGAGTTAGGGCTCAGATTAGGGCTAGATTTTGTGTTAGGGTTAGGGCTATGGCTAATGTAAGAACTGGTTTTACGATTAGGGCTAGTTTTCTGGTTAGGGTTAGGGCTATGTCTAGTGTTTGGGTTAGGGTGATATTTAGAGCTAGGGTTAGTTTTAGTTTCAGAGTCAGGGTCAATATTAGTTGTAAGGTTATGGTTAGGGCTAGGTGTAGCATTTGGATTTGGTTTAGGTTAAGGGTTAGGATTAGGGCAATAGCTCAGTTTTGTTTGAGGGCTATGACTAGGCTTAGGGCAAGTTTTCAAATTAGCATTAGGGTTAGGGCTCCTGTTAGGGTGAGGTTTAGGTTTAGGATTAGGGTTAGACTTAGAATTAGGATTAGATCTAAGTTTATGATTAGGCCTAAATTTAGGGCTAGGTTTGGGCTAGGGTTAGGGCTAGGATTGGCTTATAGAAAGGGATAAGTTTATAACTAGGGATACGGCTAGCGTGAGAATTAGATTTAGTCGCAGGGCTAGGGATATGGTTAGGTTTAGGATTAGGGATAAATTAGTGATAGGATTAGAGCTAGGGTTAGTATTAGGGCTAGGCCTTGGTTTAGGGCTAGGGTTACGATTAGGGTTAGGGTATGGTATGATGTTATTGCTAAGTTTAGGCCTAGGGTGAAGGTTCAATTTAGGGTTAGGGCCAGGGTTCTGGTTAGGGTTAGGATTAAGGCTAAGTTTATGGCCAGGATTAGGGCTACAGTTTTTGTTAGGGTGAGGTCTAGCATTAGGAGTAGGGCTAAGTTCGGGTCTAGAGTTATGGTTAAGGGATAGTTTTACGGTTAATTTTATGGTTAGTTATAGAGTATGGATTAGGTTATGGGTTAGGTTCAGTTTTAGATAGGGCTATTATTAGGGTCAGGAAAAGGGTTAGGGTTTGTTTAGGTTAAGATTTAGGTTTAGGGCTCAAATTAGCATTAGGGTTATGTTTAGTGTTAGAGTAATGGATATTGTTAGGTTTAGGGTTCGTTTTAGGTTTAGGTAATAGTGTTAGAGTTATGGATAGGGTTAGGATTATCCTAGGGTTATCATTATAGTTAGTTTTAGGGTTAATGTAATATATAGGATTAGAGCTAGTGTTAGGGCTAGGGTTATGGTTAGGATTAACCCTAGGGTTAAAATTAGGTTTAGTGTAAGGGTTAGGGTTCGGGTTAAAGCTAGGTTTAGGGCTCAGATTTGGGATAGTTTTTAGATTAGTTTTAGGATAAGGTAGGGCTATGAAGAGTGTAAAAACTAGCATTATAATTAGGGCTAGATTTAGGGTTAGGGTTAGGTCTAGGTCTAGTTTTAGGATTAGGTTTAGTTTTAGGGTGATGATTTGAGACAGGGCAAGTGATAGGGTCAGAGTCAGGGTAAGTGTCAGTTTTAGGGTTAGGGATAACTTTCAAATTAGAGCTAGGGTTAAGGGTAGGTGTAGGTTTAAGTTTTGTGTTAAGGTTAGAACAAGAATTAGGGCTAGGGCTAATGTCAGGTATACAGTTACAGTTAGGTTACAGTTAGCATTAGGACTCTGGCTTAGTTTTTTCTTTTCTTTTTTTTGGTGTAAGGCTTAGGTTAGGGCTAGTTTTTGGATTAGCAATAGTTTTAGGGCTAGTGGTATGGTGAGGTTTAGGCTTAGGGTAAAGGTTAGATTTAGAATTATGGTTAGATCTAGGGTTAGGGCTAGGGTTAGGGCTAAGGTTAGGGCTAGTATTAGGGTTACAGTAACAGATAAGATTAGTACTAGAAGTAGGTCTAGCTCGAGAGTTAGAGTTTGTCTTAGGGCTAGAGTTAGAGTATGGGTTACATTTAGCGATAAATTAGGGCTAGGATTAGAGCTAGAGTTACTGTTATGGTTAGGCCTTGTGTTAGGGCTAGGGTTAGGGTTAGTGATAGTGTAAGGGTTAAGGTTAGGGTTAGGGGAAGGGATATGGTTATACCTAGGTTCAGAACTAGGGCAAGGGTTGAAATCAGGGATTGGGCTAGGGTTAGAGTTTGGATTAGGATTAAAGCTAGGTTTAGGGCTAGTATGAGGGCTATGGTTTGTGTTAGGTTTAGGGCAAGAATTAGTTAGAGTGCTAATGTCAGGTCTATGGTTTGGTTAGGGATAGTGCTATGGTTAATTTTATATCTAAGTCTAGTGTAAGGGTTAGATTTAGTGTAAGAGTCAGGATTAGAGCTAGGTATATTATTAGAGTCAGTGTGTTGTTCAGAGTTTAGTTTGGGTTATGGTTTAGGTTTAGTGCTCGAATTAGCATTAGTGTTAGTGTTAGTCTTAGGGTTAGAATAATTGATAGGGTTAGGTTTAATGCTCATGTTAGGTTTAGGTAATGCATAGGGTTAGTGTTAGTGATAGGTTTAAGTTTAGACCTAGGGTTAGCATTTGGGTTAGGCTGAAGTTTAGGGTAATTGATAGTTTTAGGGCTAGGGTTATGGTTAGGAATAGGTCTAGGGTTAAGTAGGGTTATGGTTAGGCCTAGGGTTAGTGTTAGGGTTAGGTTTAGGGTAAGTGATAGGGTTTGATCTATGGTTATGGCCAGGGAGAGGGTTATGGTGAGTTTCAGGTTTAGGTTTAGGATTAGGGTAAAGTTTAGTCCAAAAATTAGCATTAGGGTTAGGTTTACATTTAGGGTAATGGATATATTTAGAGCTAGGGTTTGGTCTTGGTTATGGTTAGGATTAGGGCTAGGATTAGGGTTAGGGTTAGGGCTAGGGCTAGGGTTATGTTTATGTTAAGGGTTAGTGTTTGACCTATGGTTAGGGCTAGGGCGAGAGTTAGGGTAGGGTTAGATCTAGGGATAGGGTTAGGTTTAGGCTTAGGGCTAAGATTAGGGCTAGGTTTTGTGTGAGGTTTAGGGCTAGCATTAGGACTATGGGTAGTGAATGAGCTAGGGTTAGGGTTATGGCTAGGTCTAGTGTTAGGGTTATGGCTAGATTTGGGGTTAGCATAAAGTTTAGAGTTAGGTTTGTGTTAGGGTAAGCGTCATTGTTTGGGATAGGGTTAGGTTCAAGGGTAGGGTCAGAATTAGGACTAGGTTTAAGTCTAGGTGTAGGGTTAGTTTTTGAGTTAGGTTAAGGTTTATTGTTAGGCCTAGGGCTCAGTTTTTGTTTAGGTCTAGTGCTAGAGATATGGCTAGATTTAGAATAAGGATTTTTTTCTAAGTCTGGTGTTAGGGTTATGTTTAGGTATAGGGTTACCTGTAGGGCTAATCTTAGGGTTCAGTTTATGGTTAGGTTCAGGTTTAAACCTAGGGTTAGAGTTAGGGTCAGAATAAGGGTCAGGGTTAGGGTGAGAGTTCAGATTAGGATTAGAGCTAAAATAAGTTTAGGGTTAGGATTAATATAAGAGTTATGGTCTGGGGTAGGCTAAAGATTAGGGTTAAGACTAGGGCATTATGGTGAGGGTTTTGCTTAGGGTAAGGGACAGGGTTAGAGCTAGGGTTGGGGATAGTATTAGGGTTAGGATAGTGTTAGGGTTAGGTTTAAAGCTAGGTTTAGGTCTCAGATTAGGGCTAGGTTATCTGGTAGGGCAGGGTCATGGCTAATTTAAGAACTAGAATTCCAATTAGGTTATTTTTAGGGTTAGATTTAGGTTTAAGGTGATGTTTAGGGCTAGGGTGATGTTTAGAGCTAGGGTTAGTGTTAGGGTCCGAGTCAGGGTCAGCGTAAGATCTAGAGTTAGGATTGGGACTCGAATTAGTGCTAGGTTTAGTGCTAGGTATAGGGTTAGGATTTGATTTAGGGTAAGGTTTAGGGTTAAGCCTATGAGTCAGTTTTATTTGAGTTCTAGGGCTAGGGTTAGGGATAGTTTTCCAATTAGCATTAGACATAGGGCTAGTTTTAAGGTGAAATTTAGGCTTAGCTGTTAGGGTTAGATTTAGAGTTAGGATTAGATCTAGGTTTAAGGCTAGGGCAAAAGTTAGGGCTAGGGCTGAGGCTAAGTTTAGAGCTAGGGTTTGGGTTATTTTAAGGGATAGGTTTAAAATTTAGAGTTAATCTTAGGGTTAGGGTTAAGGTTAGGTCAAAATTAGTACTAGGATTAGTGCTAGGATTAGTGTTAGGGCTAGGCCTAGTTTTAGGGCTAGGGTTAGGATTAGGCTAGGTTAAGTGCTAGGATTAGGGCTAGGTTTTGTCTTAGAGCTAAGATTAGAGCTTGGGCTAATGTCAGGTCTAGGTTTATGATTAGGGTTAGTTTTAGGGTGAGGTTTATGGCTAGTACTAATGTAAGTGTTAGGTTGAGGGTTAGGGTCAGTTTTAGAGATAAGGTTATTATTAGGTTCACAGTAACAGTTATGGTTTGTGTTAGGTTAAGGTTAAGGGTAAGGGTCTAATTAGCATTAGGATTAGGGCTAAGATTAGGGTAATGGATATAGTTTGGTTTAGGATTCAGGTTAGGTTTAGGGTAGTGGATAAATTTAGGGTTAGTGATAGGGTTAGGGTTATCCTAGAGTTAGCATTAAGGTTAGGGTTATGGTTAGGGTAATGGATAGGGTTAGAGCTAGGCTTAGGTCTAGGTTTAGGCTTAGTATTAATGCTAGGGTTAGGTTTAGGGTTAGGGCAAGTTTTAGGGTTAGGTTTAGGTTTAGGGAAATGTTTAGGGCTAGGATCAGGGTTAGGGTTAGGGTTAAAATGAGGTGTAGGTCTCAGATTAGGGCTATGCTTTGGGTTATGTTAGGGCTAGGTTTAGGGCTACAGCTAATGTAAGAACTAGGTTTATGATTAGGGCTACTTTTAGTGTTAGGTTTAGGGCTATGTCTAGTTTTAGGGTTAGGTTTATTTTTAGGGTGATGTAAGAGGTAGGGTTAGTTACAGGGTCAGAGTCAGGGTCAAGGTTAATTTTAGGGTTAGGATAGGACTGGAATTAGGGCTAGGGGTAGGGCTAAGTGGTGTGTTAAGTTTTGGTTTAGGTTAAAGCTTAAGGTTAGGGCTGTGGCTCGGTTTTGCTTTAGGGCTAGAACTATGTTAGGACTAGTTTTTGGATTAGTGTTAGTGTTAGGGCTAATGTTAGTGTGAGTGTTATGGTTAGGTTTATGGTTAGATTTAGTTATGGTTAGATCTAAGGTTAGGGCTAGGGCTAGGGTTAGGGCTAAGGTTAGGGCAAGTGTTAGGGTTATGGTAAGGGATAGGGTTAGAACTAGGAATAGGGCTAGGGTGAGAGTTGGAGTTAGTGTTAGTGCTAGTGTTAGGGTTAGGGTTAGAATTAGGGCTAAATTAGGGCTAGGATCAGGTCTAGAGTTAGTTGTAGGTTTAGGTCTAGGGCTAGGGTTAGGGTTAGTTTTAGGGTAAGGGATGTGGTTGTAGCTTGTTTCAGAACTAGGGCGAGGGATGAAATTAGGTATAGGGCTATGTTAGGGTACAGGTTAGGATCAATGCTATGTTTATGCCTGGGATGAGGGCTAGTGTTTGTGTTAGGGTTATGGCAATATTAGGGCTAGGGCTAATATCATGTCTAGGTTTATGGTTAGGGATAGTTTTAAGGTAAGGTTTATGGTTAGGTCTAGTGTCAGAGTTAGGTTTAGAGTAAGGTTCAGGTTTAGAGCTAAGGGTATTAAAATGGTCAGGGTCAGGTTTGGGGTTTGGGTAGGTTAAGGTTTAGGGTTAGGACTCAAATTAGCATTATGGTTAGAGTTAGGGTTAGGGTAATTGATAGGTTTAGGTTTATGCTTCTGGTTAGGTTTAGGTTTCAGATTAGGTTTAGGGTTAGGCCTATGGTTAGCATTAGGGTTATGGTTATCATTAGGGCAATTGATAGGGTTAGAGCTAGTGTTAGGGATAGAGTTATGCTTATGATTTTGGCTAGATTTAGGGTTAGGGTTAAGGCTAGGGTTTGGGTGAGGTTAAGGGTACACTATAGGGTTTGAGCTAGGTTAGTGCTAAGGCTAGGGTTAGGTTTAGGATTAGGACTAGAGTTAAGTTTATGGTTAGGGTTAGGGTTAGTATTATGGTTAGGTCTAGGGTTATCTTTAGCTTTACGGTAATGGACAGGATTAGATGCCGGGTTAGGGTATTGGTTAGGTTTAGGACTAGGTTTAGCGTTAGATTTAGGATATGTTTAGGGTTTGAGCTGAGGTTAGGACTATGGCAAGGATTATGTTTAAATTTATGTCTAGGGTTAGATTTATGGTTAGGGTTAGGGTAATGAGTGAGGTTATTGCTAGGGTTAGGGCTAGGTGTAGGATTAGGGCTTGGCTTATGTTAAGGGTTAGGGTTAGGTCTATGGCTCAGTTTGGTTTTAGTGCTAGAGCTAGGGTTAGAACTAGTATTAGGATTAGCCTTAGGGTTAGGGCTAGGGTTAGGTTTAGGCTTAGGCTTATTATTAGGATTAGATTTAGAGTTATGATTAGATCTAGGGTTATGGCCAGGAATGTGAATATGGCTAGGGTTAGACCTATGGTTCAGGCTAGGATTAGGCTTCCTATAATATATAGGGTTAGAACTAGATATAGGGCTAGTGTGAGAGTTAGACGTAGTCTTTGGGCTAGGGTTATGGTTAGGGTTAAAGATAGGGCTAAATTAGGGCTAAGATTAGAGCTATGGTTAGTGTTAGGTTTAGGCCTAGGGTTAGGGTTAAGGTTATAATTAAGGCTATGTTTAGAGCTAGGATTTGTGTTAGGACTAGGGTTTGTGTTAGGGTTAAGGCTAGGATTATGGCTAGGGCTAAAGTCAGGTCTAGGGTTATGGTTAGGGTTAGGTTTATGTCTAAGTCTAGTGTAAGGGTTAGTTATAGGGTAATAGTCAGGTTTAGAGCTAAGGGAATTATTAATTTCAGGGTCAGTGTTGGGCTTTGGTTTAGGTTTGAGTTTAGGGTTAGGGCTCAAATTAGCATTAGGTTTAGCATTAGGGTAATGATAAGGTTAGGTTTAGGGTTCAGGTTAGGTTTAGTGTAATTGACAGATTGGGCGATAGTGATAAGGTTAGGGTTAGGCCTAGGGTTAGCATTAGGGTAAGGATAATATTTAGGGTAATGGATATAGTTAGAGTGAAGGTTAGGGCTAGGTTATGGTTAGGAATAAGTCTTGAGTTAGGGTTAGGGTGAGGGTTAGAACTATGGTTAGGTTTAGGGTAATGGTTAGCATAAGGGTTAGGTTTTGGTTATGAATAGGGCTATGGTTAAAGCTAGGATTATGGCTAGGTTTTGGGTTAAGTTAGGGATAGGGATACGGATAGGGCTAATGTAAGTTCTAGGGTGAAGTTTAGGGCTAGTTTTAGGGCTAGAGTTATTGTTAGGGTTAGGTTTAGGGTTAGGGTGATGTTTAGATCTAGTAGTGTTAGGGTGAGTGTCAGGTTCAGGTTTAGTTTAAGGGTTTGGCTTACAACTCATATTAGGGTTAATGTTAGGGCTAGGTTTAAGGTTAGGGTTTGGTTTAGGTTAAGGGTTAGTGTTATAGCTATAGCTCAGTTTTGTTTTAGGGCTAGGGCTAGGGTTAGGGCTAGTTTTAGGATTAGTGTTATGGTTTGGGCTAGTGTTAGGGTTTGGCTTAGTCTTCAGGTTAGGGCTCGATTTAGAGTTAGGTTTTGTCTAAAGTTAGTGCTAGGGCCAAGGATAGGGCAAGGGTTAGGGCTAGGGTTAGGGCTAGGGTTAGGGTTACGGTAAACCTTAGAACAAGTGAAAGGTCTAATGTGAGAGTTAGAGTTAGTCTTAGGACTAGGGTTAGGGATAGGGCTAAGTTATGGCTAAGATTGGGGCTAGGGTTAGTGTCAGGGTTAGGCCTAGAGTTTGGGTTAGGGTTGTAATTAAGGATATGTTTAGGGCTAGGATAAGGGCTGGGGTTTGTGTCATGGATAGGGCTAGAATTATGGCTAGGGCTAATGTCAGGTCTAGGGTTACTGTTAGGGATAATTTTACAGAAAGGTTTATGGCTTGGTCTATAGTAAGGTTTAGGTAGAGGGTAAGAGTCAGGTTTAGAGTTAGGGGAATTATTAGAACCAGGTCAGTGTTAGGGCTTAATTTAGGTTTGAGTTTAGGGTTACAGCTTGAATTAGGGTTAGGTTTAGGGTAAAGATAGGGTTAGGTTTAGGGTACAGATTAGGTTTAGGGTAATTGATATTTTTGTGGATAGTGATAGGGTTAGGTTTAGTCTTAGGGTTAGCATTAGGATAAGGGTTATGTTTAGGGTAATGGATACAGTTATATTAAGTTTAGGGCTAGGGATATGGTTAGGATCAGGTCTTGGGTTAGGGTTAGGGTGAGGGTGAGGGTTAGGATTAATATGAGGTTTATGGCTCAGATGAGGGTTTGTGTTAGGGCTAGGACTGGATTAAGGCTAGGTCTAATGTCTGGTTTAGCATTACAGTTAACGTTGGTTGTAGGGTTTGGTTATGAACAGGTCTACTGTGAGGGTTAGGTTTAGGGTAAATGTCAGGTTTAGAGCTAGGTGTGTTATTACAGTCAGGGTCAGGATTAAGGATTGGTTTCGGTTAGGGTTTAGAATTAAGGCTTTAATTAGCATTAGGTTCAGAGTAATGGATATGGTTAGGTTTAGGGTTCAGGACAGGTTTAAGGTTACAAATAGCCTTAGGGATAGCTATACAGTTAGGTTTAGTCCTATTGTTAGCATTTGTTTAGGCTTAAGTTTAGGGTAAAAGATAGGATTACAGCTAGGTTTAGGGCTATGTTTATGGTTAGGATTAGGGCTAGTGTTAGTGTTAGGGTTAGGGTTATGTTTAGGCCTAGGGTTAGGGATAGGTTTAGGGTAAGTGTTATGGTTGGAGCTAGATTTAGGGCTAGGGAGAGGGATAGGGTTAGAGCAGGTTTAGGGTAAATGATAGGGTTAGGGCTACATTTAGCATTAGGGTTAGGGTTAGGGTTATGGTAATGGATACAGTTAGATCAATGCTTTGGCCAATGGTTACAGTTAAAATTCGGGTTAAATTTAGGGTTAGGGATAGGGCTATGTTAATGTTTAGGGTTAGGATTAGGGCTCAGTTTTGAGGAAGAATTAGGGATAGAGTTACTTTATTCAAATTTCTTTGATACAATCCAGGATTCATCTTTAAATAACCTTACTCTGTTTCCCAGATTTAGGCCTTTTGTTTCAACTGTTTGGTGTCTGAAACAGTTAATGTTTTCATTTTACTTCATTTTGACTTATACGAGTAAATGTAAAGGGACCTGGAAATCAAACAGAGTTTATGCTAGCTGCTTGAAACTGCACACACACCCTCAATTCTTTGTGGGGGCACTCTGGTATGTTCCTTGTGAGTGTAGGCCTAAGCTGAAGCATGCAAAGACAACTTTATCCGAGAGCCCTTTAGGAGAAAGCAGGGAATATGCATGCACTAAAATTCCCCCCATAATTATTTTGTCAGATTTGTTTGATACTGAGTAGGATTCATTATTTAGCTTTCCCCACAAAGCTCTCCAAGTGTGGGACTTCTAGGATCAATGGTTCTCTAATCAGGTTGGGGTTAGTGTTAGGTTTAGGGTTAGGGCTAGGTTTAGATGTAGTGTTAGGGTGAGAGTAAGTTCTGTACAAATTACTTTGATACTTGGAAGGAGTCATCATTTACCTAGCCTTAATATGTTACTCAGGTTTGGGCCTTCTCATTTCAATGGTTTGCTAACAGGGACACTCTGTATTTTAAGGTTTCACTTCATATTGACCTATATAGATAAATGAAAATGGAGGTTGAAATCAAACCGAGTTGGTGCTAGCTGCTTGAAACTTCAAACACTGAATCAGTTCTCTGTGGGAACTCTCTTGTTCTTTGTCAAAGTAGCCCTATGATGAAGATGGCAAAAACAACTTTATCTGAAAGCCCTTTAGCAGAAAACAGAGAAATATGCATGAACTGAAATACCACCTCAATTATTTGGTCATATTTCTTTGATACTGCATAGGATTCATCTGATAGCTTAGCCCCCTAGGCTTCCCATGTTTGGGACTTCTAGGATCATCAGTTTTTCAATCAGGTTAGGGTTTGTGTTAAGGATAGTGTTAGGGCTAGTGTTAAAGGCTAGTGTTAAAGATTCGAGGTACTTTTAAAAAAAAATTTCTTTGATACTGGGCAGGATTCATTATTTTCTTACTATACTCCACCTGTTTGGGCCTCCTAGGTTCAATGGTTCACTGTAAGGAACAGTTTGTATTTTAAAGTTTTAGTTCATTTTGTCCTATACAGGTAAATGGAAATGGAGTTTAAAAGCAAACAGCATTGGTGCTAGCTGCTTGAAACTTCACATTCCATCAATTCTCTGTGAGCAATCTCTGGTTTGTTCTTGTGACAGTAGGCCTAAGCTGAAGCATGTAAAAACAACTTTATCCAAGAGTCCTTTAGGAAACAGGGAAATATGCAAGTACTGATATACTCCATCAATTTTTTGGACAGATTTCTTTGATACTGCACAGCATTCATCCCTTAGCTTTCCCCACTAGGCTGCCCAAGTTTGGAAATTCTACAGTCAAAGGTTTCATAAAAATGTTAGGGTTAGGGGAAGAGCTATGGTTAGAGCTAGTGTTAGGGTTAGAGTTAGTTTTATTCAAAATTCTTTGATACTTGGCAGGATTTATCTTTTATCTAGATTTACTCTGTTCCCCAGATTTAGGCCTTCTCCTTTCACAGGTTCGCTGTCAGAAACATTTTGTATTTTAAGATTACACTTCATTTTGACCTATACGGGAAAGTTAATGGAGTTGAAAATCAAACAGGGTTTGTGCTAGCCTATTGAAACTTCACACACTCCATCAGTTCTCTCTAGGGACTCTGGTATGTTCCTTGTAAAAGTAGGCCTATGCTTAAGCATGCAAAAAGAACTTAATCTGAGAGCCCTTTAGGAGAAAACAGGAAAATATGCATGTATTGAAATACCTCCCATAATTATTTGGTCAGTTTTGTTTGATGTTGGATAGAATTCATCACTTAGCTTGCCCCATAAGGCTCCCCAAGTGCAGGAAGTCTAGGACCAATGGTTCTCTAATCAGGTTAGGGTTAATGTTAGGTTTAGGGTTATGTCTAGGGCTAGGGTTAGAGGTGATGTTAGGGTGAGAGTTAGTTTTGTTCAAATTTCTTTGATACTGGGCAGGAGTCATCTTTTATCTAGCCTTAGTATGCTCCCAAGGTATGTTCTTCTCAATTCAATGGTTCACTATCATGAACACTTTGTATTTTAAGGTTTCACTTCATTTTTGACACCTATGGGTAAATGGAAATGGAGGTGGAAATAAAACATGCATACCTTCCCCTAAACCTAACCATAAACATAGCCCTAATCCTAGGCCTAAGGCTAATACTAACCCTAGACCTATTCCTAGCCCAAATTTAGCCCTAACCCTAACCCAAACTCTAGCCATAAAACTAAGTCTAACTCTTGTCATAACCCTATTCCGAATTCTAACCCTATCCTTTACCATAACCCAAACACTAGCCCTAATCTTAGCTCTAACACTAGCCATAGCCCTAACCCTAGAATTAACCATAACTCTAAATCTACTCCTAAGCGTAAACTCACCCTATCAATAGCAATAACACTAATGCTAATCATAAAACTACACTTGACTTCAGCTTTAGTCCTAAAACAAAACCGAGTCATAGGACTAACCCTAAATCTTAACGTAAACCAAATCCTAACCCTACATCTAGCCTAAGTCTACCCCTAATTTGAGTCCTCTCCCTAACCATAAAATGAACTGTTACCCTGACTCCGACCCTAACACTAACCCTAGTTCAAAACATCACCCTAAATATAAACCTAATCCTAAAACTAGACTTAGTCCTAAATGTAACCCTAAAACTAGCCCTAATCATAACCTTAGTTCTTACATTATCTCTATACCTCTGGGAAAGCCCTAATGTAACCCAAAACCTAGCCCTAATCCAAGACCCAACCCTAGCTTTAACCCTAACTCGAATCCTAAACCTAGTCCTAACCCTTACCCTAAACCTAACCCTAACTTTAACCCTTGCACTAAACCTAAACCAAAACCTACCCCTAACCCTGACTCTAAACATAAACCTAGCCCTAACCGTAGCTCTACCCTACCCATTACTCAAACCCTAACACTAACACTAATGCTAATCCTCAGGCTGACCCTAGCCATATCCCTAAACCTAACCTATAAATTACCCTAAAACTAACCTTAACCCTACCCCTAAAATATCATTATCCTCTATGGAACCTTAACTCTAATGCTAACTTGAGCCTAATCCTAACACTAAACCAAACCCTAAACCTAATCCTAACCCCTAACACAAACCCTAACCCTAACCCTAAAACTAAACATAACATAAACCCTAACCATAACCCTAACCCTAACACTTACCCTAATCCTAACCCCTAACCTTAACCCTAAACCTAACACGAAACCTCTCCCTAACCCTAAACCTAACACTAACCTTAACCCTATCCCTAACACTAACCCTGAACCTAACACTAATCCTAACCCTAACCCTAACCCTAACATTAAACCTAACACCAATCCCTAACTCTATCACTAACATTAACCCTAATGATAACCATAAATGTATCCCTAAACCTAACCCTAAACCTAACCCGAACACTAACAATAACCTAACCGTAACCCTAACCAAATAGTAACACTAACCCTAATCTTAAAAATAAACACCAATGTAACACTAACCCTAACAATAACCCTTAACCTAACACTAATTTTTATCCTTAACCCTAACCCTATCACTAACCTTAAACCTAACCCTAACCATAACACTAACCCTAACCCTAAGCCTAACACTAACCCTAAAACTATTGCTAACCCTAACACTATCCTTAACCATAACCATAACACTAACCTAAACACTAAAACGAACACTAACACTAAACCTAACACTAACCCTAACCCTAACACTCACCCTAACACAAACCCTAACCCTAACACGAACCCTAACATGAACCTTAACCCTATCCTAACACTAACCCGAAACCTAATCCTTATCATAACTCTAACCCTAATCCCAACCCTAACCCAATACTAACCTTAACCCTAAACCTAACCCTAAACTTAACGCTAACCCTAACAATAAGACTAACCCTAACACTAACCCTAAACCTAACGCTAATCCTAACTGTAACCTTAACCCTAATACTAAACCTTACTGTAACACAAACCCTAACACTAAGCCTAAAACACACCCTAACCAAAATCTAACATTCACACTAACCCTAACCCTAACCGTAATCCAAACTTTAAACCTAAACCTAAACCTAACCCTAAACAATACCCTAAACCTAACCCTAACCCGATCCCTAACCCTAAAACTAACACTAATCCTAACCCTAACAATAACACTAAACCTAACCCTAACTCTAACCCTTAAATTTACCCTATCCCTACCTCTAACCCTAACCTTAACCTTAACGATAACACTAATTGAAAACCTAACACTAACACTAATCCTAATCCTAACTCTAACCCTACACCTAATCATAACCCTAACCCTAACCTGACACAAACCCTAACACAAACCAAAACCATAAAACTAACCCAAAACTAAACCTAACCCTTACCGAACCCTAACACTGACCGAAAATAAACATAAATCTAAACCTAAAACTAACCATAACCCTAACACTACCCCTAACACTAACCTAACCACAACACTAACCTTAACCCTACCCCTAAGCCTAACACTAACCCTAAACCTGTCCCTAAAACAAACACCATACCTAAACCTAACTGTAATGCTAACACTAACACTAGCAGGAACCCTAACCCTAATCCAAACACTAACCCTAAACCTAACCCTATAAGTAACACAAATCCTAACCCTAATACAAACCCTAACACTAACCCTAAACCTAATCTTAACCCTAACCCTAGCACTAACCCTAACCATAACCCAAACAAGAAACCTAATCTGAACTCTAACCCTAACCTTAGCACTACCTAAACCTAACACTAAAGCTACACTAACCATAACCCTAAAACTAACCCTAAACCTAATTCTAACCCTAACCCTAACACTAACAAGAACATGAACCCTAACACTAACCCTAACTATAACTCTAACCCTAACCCTAACCCTAACCCTAAAACAAACCCTAACCAGAACTATAACCCTAACATTAAATAACCCTAAACCTAATTTAACCCTAACCCTAACACTAACCATAACCCTGAACCCTAACTCTATCACTAACTCTATCATTAACCCTAACCCTAACATTATCATTAAGCATATCCCTAACTCTAAATGAAACACTAACCTTCACCCTAACCATAACACTATCCCAAATGCTAATCCTAACATTAAACTAAACTTAATCTTAACTGAAAGGCTAACACTAACCCTGACACTAACAAAAAACTTAACCCTACCACTAACACTAACCCTAACCCTAACCTTAACTCTTAAACTAAATGTAAGTTTAACAAACTAAACATAAGTTTAACCAGCACCCTAACCCTAACCTTTCCCCTAACACTAACACTAACCCTAACCCTAACACTAACCCTCTAACTAACCCTAAACCTAACCCTAACCCAAACCATAACACTAAACATAACCTTAACCATTACACTAACCCTAACCCTAAACCTAAACCTATCCCTAAACTTAAAACTATATCTAAACCTAACCCTAACACTAACCCTAACTCTAACACTAATCTTAAAACTAAACCTAATTTTAACACTAAGCCTAAACCTAATCCCACCACTAACCCTAAACCTAACCCAAATTCTAACCCTAACCCAATCCGTAACCCTAACCTAAAGCTAATCCTTACACAAAACCTAACCCTAATCTTAACCCTAACAATAACCCTAACCCTAACCCTAACTTTAACCCTAACACTAACCCTAAATCTAACACTGACCCTAAACCTAACCCTAACCCTAAGATCTCCATAATCATAACCCTAACACTAACCCTAAACCTAACCCTAACTCTAACACTAACATGAACACTGACCCTAAACCTAATGATAACCCTAACCATAACCCTAACACTAACCCTAATTCTAATGCTAACCATAACACAAATCCTAATGCAAAACTTAACATTAACACTAACCCTAAACCTAATCTTAATCCTAATTGTAACCCTTACACTACCACTAACCTTAACCTTAACCTAACATACAATAACACTAACCCTAACACTAACCTAACCCTATCCATAATCTTAACACTAACCGTAACAATAAACCTAACCCTTGTCTTAATCCTAATTGTAACCCTAACCCTAACACTAACCCTAGCCCTAAGAAAACCCTAACACTAACTCTAACACTAACCCTAAACCTAACATTAACTTAAATGCTAAACCTAAAACTAACCCTCATCTAAAATTAACCCTAACACTAAACCTAACCCCAACCCTATACCTAAACCTAAACCTTAACCTAACCCTAACACTAAGCCAAACAATAACCCTAATCATAACACTAACCCTAACACTAAACTTAACCCTATCCATAACCCGAACCAAACACTAACCACAACCCTAACCCTAACCCTAATACTAACCCTTACACTAACCCTAACCCTAACATGAACCTGAACCCTAAACCTAACAATAAACCTAACCTAAACCCTAACACTAACCCTAACCCTATCCTAATCCTATCCCTAACACAAACCCTAATTCTAACACTAACACTAACCCTAACACTAAACCTAAACCTAACCCTAATCTGAAACCTAACGCTAAAAGTAAACTTAATTCTGACCCTAAGACAAACATTCACCATAAACCTAACCCTAAACCTAATACTAACCTAACCCAAACTCTAACACTAACCCTAACCTAACCGTAACCCTAACACTTACCCTAACACTAACACTAACCCTAACCCAAACCGTAACACTAACACTAACCCTTACCCCAACCCTAACCTATAAGTAACCCAAACCCTAACCATAAACCTGAAACTATCAATAACCCTAACCCTAACCCTAACACTATCCCTAATGCTAAAAAACCTAACATAACCCTAACCCTGAACCCTACCCTAAATCTAAAACTAATCCTAACCCCAACTTTACCCTAACACTAACACTATCCCTACCCTTTAACCTAACATTAAACCTAAACCTAAACCTAACATTGACACTAACCCTAATCCTAACCCTAACCATAACCCTAACCCTAACTCTAAGCCTGACCCTAACCCTAACACTAACACTAAACTTATCCCTAACCTGAAACCTAACCCTAATACTAACCCTTACCGTAACCCTAAACCTAACACTAACCCTAACCGAAACCGTAACCCTAAACCTAACACTTACCCTAACCCTAATCATAACACTAACCCTGAAACTAACCCTAACATGAATCCTAACCCTAAGCATAATTTTAACACTAAACTTAACACTAACCCTAGCACTATCCCTAACACTAACCATAACATTAACCCTAATGCAAACCCAAACACTAACACTAACACTAACCCTAACCCTAATCCTAACCATAACCATAACCTTAACATTAATCCTAACCCTAACCCTAACACAAAATTTAACCCTAACACTAACACGAACAATAACCTAACCCTAAACCTAACACTAACCCAAATTCTAACCCTAACCCTAACCCTTACCTTAACTGTAACCCTAACTAACCGTAATGCTAACACAAACCCTAACACTTACACTAACCCTAACACTATCCCTAAGCCTAAACCTAACACTAAACCTAACCCTAGCCCAAACCCTCACAATAAACTTTAGCCTAACCCTAACCCTGACCTGAAAACTAACCCTAACCCTAACCCTAAACCTCAATCTAACACTAGGTCTAACACTAAACCTAACACTAGCCTTAATCCTAACACTAACACTTACACTAACCCAAATCCTAACACTAACCCTAACCGTAACAATAAACTTAACACTAACCCTAACTCTAACCCTAACCCTAAATCCAACTCTTTTCCTATATGTAACCCTAAACCTAACCCTACCCCTAACACTAACACAAAGCCTAAACCTAACCCTAACTCTAACCCTAACACAAATCCTAAACTTAATTCTAATTGTAACTCTAACCCGAACCCTGACCCTAACTTGAACACCAACCTTAACACTAACCCTCACTGTAACACAAACCCTAAACCTAACCATAATACTAACCTATCCCTAACCCCAAACCTAACCCCAACTCTAATCCTAAAATTAAATTTAACCCTAACTCTAACCCTAAACCTAACACTAAACCTAAATCTAAATCTAACCCTAAAACTAATCCTTCCTCTAACCTAACCCTAACCCTAACCTTAAAACTATCCTTATCACTAACCCTAAACCTAATTTACATCTAACCCTAAAACAACCCTAAACCTAACACTAAACCTAAACTTACCCGAACCCTAACTATAACCATAACTCTTATTCTAGCCCAAATCTTATTGTAACCCTAAACCTAACCCAAACCCTAAATTTAAACCTAACAGAAACCCTTATCATAACCCTAACTCTAATCCTAACCCTAACTACCCCTAACCCTTAACCTAACCCTAACCCTAATTCTAACCTTAACCATAACACTAACACTAAGAGAAAACATAACCCTAACCATAACCCTAAATGTAACACTAACCCTAACCCTATCACTAACCCTAAAACTAACCCTAATCGTAACCTATTGCTAACCCTAACTCTAACCCTAAACCTAACAGAAACCCTAAGTCTTACCCTAACCCAACCCTAACACAAAAAATAATCCTAAACCTAACACTAAACCTAACACTTACCCTAACTCTAAACCTAAACCTAACCCTATCCCTTATCCTAATACTAACCCTAACTCTAAAACTAAATCTAACAATAACCCTAACTGTAACCACTAACTCTAACCCTTGCACTAATGCTAACCCTAACCCTAACCGTAATGCTAAACCTAACACTAACACTAAACCTATCCCTAATGCTAACCCTAACACTAAAACTAACCCTAACACAACTCAGAACTAACCATAACACTAACCAAAACCCAAACCCTAACACTAGCCATAACCGTAAACTTTATTCTAACACTAACCCTAACCCTAACTCTAAGGGCTAATCCTAACCGTAATTACAACCATAACCCTAAATCTACCACAAACCCTAAACCCACCTTCATCCTAAACTTAACACTAACACTAACACTAATCATAATCCTATCACTAACAATAATTTTAACCAAAACCTAACCCTAACGTAACCCTAATCCTATTATAACACAAAACCTAATCTTAACACTAACCCTATCCCGATTACTAACACTAACCCTATCCATAACCCTAAACCTAACACTAACCCTAACCCTAACCATTACACTAACACTAACTCTAACCCTAACACCAAACCTAAACCTAAACCTAACCCTAACCAAAATCCTAACCCTAATCCTAACACGAATTTTAACCCAAGCCTAAGTCTAACCCTAACACTTACCCTCAACCAAACCCTAACTCTCACAGTAACCCTAACATTAAACCTCACCCTAAACCTAACACTAATTCTTACCCCAACCCTAATCCTACCACTAATTCTTACCATAACTATAACCCTAAATGTAACACAAACCCAAACTCAAACCATAATACTCAACCTATTACTAACCCTAACCATAACTCAAACTCTAACTCTAAAATTAACCCTAAACTTAACCCTAACTCTAAATTAAACCTAACTCTAACCCTAACCCTAACCCTAATACTAACCCTAACATGAACACGAGCCCTAAACCTAACCCTAACTATAACTCTAACCCTAACACTAACCATAATCTGAACCCTAACTCTATCACTAACCCTATCCCTAACCATAACCCTAACCCTAACATTATCATTAACCATATCCCTAACACTAAATGAACACTTACCCTAACCATAACACTAACCCAAACCCTAATCCTAACACTAAACTAACATTAATCTTAACAGAAACGCTAACACTAAACCTGACCCTAACACAAACCTTAACCCTAACACTAACACTAACCCTAACCCTAACCCTATCCTTAACTCTTAAATTAAATGTAAGTTTAACAAACTAAATGTAAGTTTAACCAGAACTCTAACCTTAACGCTTCCCATAACACTAACACTAACCCTAACACTAACCCTATCACTAAACCTAAACCTAACCCTAACCCAAATTATAACACTAAACATCACCCTAACCCTAACACTAATGCTAACCCTAACACTAACCTTAAAACTAAACCTATTTTTAACACCAAGGCTAAACTTAAACCTACTATTAACCCTAAACCCAACCCAAATTCTAACCCTAACCCAAACCATAACCCTAACCCTAAACTAACCCTTACACAAAACCTAACCCTAATCTTAACCCTAATAATAGCCATAACCCTAACCCTAACTGTAACCCAAAACCTAACCCTAACCCTAAGGCTAATAGTAACCCTAAATCTCACCCTATCCCTAACCCTAACCCTAACCCTAATACTAACACTAAATCAAACACCAGATCTAAACCAAACATTAATCGTAAACCTAACCCTAACTGTAACACTAAACCAAACCCTAAATTTAACCCTAACACTAACCCTAACCCTAACACATATTCTAACCATAATAGTAACCATAACACTACCCCTAAACTTAATAAAAACCCTAACTTTAACCCTAATCCAAACACTAACCCTAAACCTATCCCTAACCCTAACACTATTCCTAATCCTAATCCTAAACATAAACCTAACAGTAACACTAAGCCTACCCCTAAATTTAACACTAACCCTAACACTAACCCTAAACTACCCGAACATGAACCCTATTCCTAACCCTAAACCTAACCCTAAATATAACCCTAAACCTAAAAGTAAACCTAACACTAACCCTAACTCTAACACAAAACCTAACCCTACACCTAACCCTAACACAAACACTAACCCTAAACCTAACTCTAAGACTAATTCTAAACCTAACCATAACCCTAACAATAAAACCTAATCCTAACCATAAACCTAAGCCTAATGTAAACGTAAACCTAAACCAAAACCTAACCCCAACCCTACCTCTAACACTAAAAATAATGCTAAACTTAACCCTAATCCTAACAATAACCGTTACCCCAACCCCAACCCTATCACTAACCCTAACCCAAACTCTAACCCTAAACCTAAACTTAACCCTAACCCAAACCCTAAACTAAGCCTAAACCTAACCCTAAGCCTCACTCTAACCCTAATACTAACCATAATCATAACCATAACACTTACCCTATCCCTAAACCTAACACAAACCCTAACCCTAAACCTTACCCTAACACAAACCATACCCTTCACCCTAACACTAATACTAACACTAACCCTAACCCTAACTCTAAAACTGACCCTAATCCTAACCCAAACAATAACCCAAACCCTAACCCTAAAATTTACTCTAAACATAACCCTAACCCTAAACATAACACAAACAGTAACCATAACATTAACCCTATCCGTAAAACTAACCCTACCCCTAACCCTATCCCTAACCCTAAAACTAACCCTAAACCTATACCTAACCTTAATAACATCCCTAACCCTAACCCAAACACTAACACCAAACGTAACCTTAAACCTAACCCTAACCCTAACACTAACCCTAACACTAATGCTAACACAAACCCTAACACTAACCCTTAAACTAACCCTAAACCTAACATTAACCCTAACACTAACCCTAACCCTAACCATTACACGAACCATAAATCTTACCCTAACACTAAACCTAACAGTATCTGTAACCCTAACCCTAACACTAAACCTAAACCTAAACCTAATCCTATCCCTAACACTAACCCTAATCCTAACCCTAATTTTAACGTAACCTAACATTAATCCTAACCTTAACCCTCACATGAAACATAACGCTAACCCTAAATCTAAACTAAACCTAACTCTAACCCAAACCCTAACACTAAACCTAACCCTAACATTATACCTAACCCTAACACTAACCCTAACCTTAACCCTAACAATACCCTAACAGTAACCCTAACCCGAAACCTAATCCTAACTGTAATTTTAACCATAATCCTAACACTAACACTAAAATTAAAACTCACCCTTACCCTAACCCTAACACTAACCCTAACACTATGCCGAAAACTAACACTAACCCTTACCCAGACACTATTCCTAACACTAACCCAACCCATCACTCTAACCATAACCCTCACCATAACCCTCAACATAACCCTAAAACAAATCCTAATACTAAACCTAACATAAACCCTAACACTAACCCTAGCACTAACCCTATACCTAAGCCTAAATCTGACACTAAACCTAACCCTAACTCTAACAATAACCCTAAAACTAACACTAACCCTAACACTAACACTAACCATGAACCTAAATGTAAACCTAATCCTAACCCTATCACTAATCCTAACCATAACCTAACTGTAAATCTAATCCATACATAAACCTAACCCTAACCCTAACACTAAAACTAAATCTAACTCTAACACTAACCCTAACACTATTTGTAACCCTAAGCTTAATACTAACTCTAATTTAACACTAACCCTAACACTAACACTAACCCTAAACCTAAACTTTACCCTAACACTAACCTTAACCCTAACAATAACTCTAAACCTAACACTAACTCTAACCCTAATACTAACCATAATGCTAACCCTAAACCTAATTCTAACACAAAACCTAAACCCTACCCTAACCCTAACACTAATCCTAAACCTAACCCTAACTCTAACACTAACCCTTACATTAAAAGTAAACCTAACACTAAACCTAACCATAACACTAATCCTAACCTTAACCCTAAATGTAACACTAACCGTAAGCTTAACCCTAACCCTAAAAAAACTCTAAACTTATTTCTAACTCTAACACTATTTATACCCTAAATCTAACACTAACCCCAATGCTAACCCTAACCCTAAACCTAACATGAATCCTAACTCTAACACTAATGATAACCATAACCCTAATATTAATGCTATCACTAACCCTAAAATTAACCTTAACCCTAATGCCTAAACCTAACCCTAACCCTGCCGAAACCCAAACCCTTATCCTAAACCAAACCCTAAACATACACCTAGCCCTAACCAAATCCTAATTCTAGTCCTAACCCTAACCCGAAAAATAAACCTGACCCTGACTCTTACTCTAACATTAAACTTTGCTTTAAACATCATCATCACCATAAACCTCAACCTAACACTAGATGTAGCCCTAATCCTAACCCTATAACTAGTGCTAATCATAACCCTACTTCGTACATTAGCCATAGCCTTAACCCTAGCCCTAACCTAATGCAAAACCTATCTTTAAACCGAGTAGTAAACCTAGATTTAACCCTAAACTTAAACCTAAGCCTAACCCAAAACTAGCCCTAATCCTATACAAAACCCTAGCCCTAACCTTAGGTCTAAACCTATCATTACACTAGCAATAACCCTAACTCTTAAGCTAAACCTAGGCCTAACCCTAACCCTATCCATTACACTAAACCGAACCTAAACTCTAAAACTAACGCTGTCATTACCCTAAACTGAAACCCTAACCTAACTCAAACCCTTTACCTGACTTTGACCCTAAATATAACCCTAGATATAAACCTGAATCTTAACCTAAACCTAATCCTTACACTGGATGAAACCATAAACCTAACACTAAATCTAGCCCTAACTATAACCCTAGACCTGACATTAGCCCTAGCCATAATACTATTTCTAACCCTAACACAAACCCTAAACCTCATCCTAGCCATAAACCTAGCCTTAATCATAACCCTAACCCTAACTCTAGCCCTAACCCTAATACTAACCCTTGCCATAGCCCTAAACCTAACCAAAAGCACATCCCTTAACCTAATCGTAAGCCTAACTCTAAACCTCACCCTTTTCATCACAATTGCCCTATCCTTAGCCCTAGCTTTAACACTAGATTGAAACCTAACTTTAAATCTAACCCTAACTCGATGCCTAAGCCTAAAAAATGCCCAAACCCTGATGGTATTTCTAAAACTAGCTCTAACCCTATCCCTAACCCTAACCCTAGCCATAATTTAGCCATATCCCTAAGCCTAACTCTAACCCTAGCCATAAGAATAACTCTAACTCTCACAATGGCCCTATCACTCATTCTAATCCTAGCCCTTCCCATAAACCTAACCCTATCCCAAATTCTAGTCCTAACACTTGCCCTATCCTTAGCCCTAGCACTAACCTTAGATAAAAACCTAACTCTAAATTTAACCCTAAACCGAAGAATAAACCTAAATCTAAGGCTAGCCCTAACCCTAACACTAATCCTAAAAATTTCACTAACCCTAATCCTAGCCTTAAAACCAAACCGAGCCAAAGCTCTAACCATAACCCTTAACCTAAACCAACCCCTAAACCTACACCTAGCCCTAGCCCCATCCCTAATTCAAGTTTTAAGCCAAACCCTAAAACTAACCCTGACCCTTACTCTGACCATAACACTAACCCGAGGTGTAAACATCACCCTAAACCTAAACCTAAACCTAACAGTAAACCTAGCCCTAAAACACTAAAATTAGCTGTAAGCATAACCCTAGTACTTACATTAGCCATAAACCTAACCCTAGCACTAACATAACCCAAAACCTAGCCCTAATCATAACCATAACCCTAGCCCTAAACTGATTTCTAACTCTATCCATTACCATTACCATAACCATAACACTAACCCTAATGTTAATTCTAGCCCTAACTTTAAACCTTAACCTATCCCAAACCCTAACCCAGAACTTGACCCTAATAATACCCCTAGCTCTAAACCTAATGCTAACCCTAAACTTAACCCTTACACTATACGTACCCATAATCCTTATCCTAAAAATTCTTATCCATAATTCTGGACCTGAAATTAGCCCTAGCACTAATCCTAGCCCTAACCCTAAAAAATCCCTAGACCTCATCCTAGCCCTAAACCTAGGCTTAATCATAACCCTAACCCTAACCACAGCCCTAAACCTAATTATGACCCTCACCCTACCTCTAAACCTAGCTATAAAGCCATCCATTACCACAAACCTAGAGCTAAGGTTAGGACTAGGGTTAGAGTTAGGTTTATGGTTAAAGCTCGTGTTAGGGCTTGGATTAGGGCTAATTTTGTATTAGGTTTAGGGCTAGTGTTATGGTTATGGCTATTGTAAGAAATAAGTTTATGATTAAGGTTAGTTTTAGGGTTAAGTTTACAGCTAGGCCTACTGCTAGGGTTAGATTTAATGTTAGGGTGATATTTAGAGCTAGGTTTAGTGTTTGGATATGAGTCAGGGTCATGGTTAGGTTTAGGGTTAGGGTTAGGTTTCAAATTAGGGCTAGGGTTAGGACTGGTGTAGGGTTAGGGTTTGGCCTAGGGTAAGGGTTAGTGTTAGGGGTATGGCTCAGTTTTGTTTTAGGGCTAGGGCTAGGGTTAGGGCTAATTTTAGGAATAGCATTAGGGTTAGAGCTAATTTCAGGGTTAGGCTGAGGCCTCAGGTTAGGGTTAGTTTTAGAGATAGGTTAGTACTAGGGCTAAGGATTATGACTAGCGTTAGGGCTTGGGTTAGGGTTATGGTAAGGGATAGGGTTAGTTTTAGAGATAGGTTTGGATCTAGAATTAGTGCTAGGGCAAGGGTTATGACTAGGGTTAAGGCTTGCGTTATGGTTACGGTAAGGTATATGGTTAGAATACGGATAGGTCTTGTGTGAGAATTATACTTAGTCTTAATTGTAGGGTAAGAGTTAGGGTTAGGAATAGGGCTATATTAGGGCTAGGATTAGGGCTAGGTTTAATATTAGGGTTAGGGCTAGAGTTAGGGTTATGATTAGGGCTAGGGCTAGGGTTAGGGTTAGTGTAAGGGTTAGGGTTTAAGATATGGTTAGGGCTAGGGGGAGTGTTAGGTTTAGTGTTAGGTCTAGGTTAGGGTTAGGGTTATGATTAGGTTTAGGGCTGTGATTAGGGCTTGGGTTTTTATTAGGGTTAGGGCTAGTTTTAGTGTAATGTATTGGATTAGATGTAAGATTAGGTTTAGGGTTAAGTTTAGGTTATGGTTAAATTTAGGTTCAGGGATAGGTTTAGTTTTATTTATGGTAAGGTTTAGGGTTAAGTTTATGGCAAGGGTTAGGTTTAGAGTTAAGTCGAGGGTTAGGATTAAGATTAGGATTATGGATAGGGTTAGGTTTAGGGCTAGGGTTATTATTAGGGTTAGGTTTAGGGTTAGGGTAATGTTAGGTTTAGAGCTAGGGTTAGTTGTAGGGTTAAGTTCAGGATTAGGGCTAGGGTTAAGTTTATGTTTACGTATAGGGCTAGGGTTATGTTTAGGTAAGGGTTAGTCTTTGAGCTACGGTTATGTCTAAGGCAAGGGTTAGGGTTCAGGCTCCATTTAGGATGCTGGTTATTTTTAGGGTAGGATTAGGTCTCAGAATAGTGCTAGGTTTTGTGTTTGGTTTAGGCCCAAGGTCAAGGCTATGTGTAATATAAGATCTAGGATTCTGATTAGAGCTAGTTTTAAGGTTAGGTTTATGGCTATGTCTAGTGTTAGTTTTAGGTTTTGGGTTAGGTTCAGGTTTAGAGCTAGCTTTAGTGTTAGTGTTAGGGTCAGTGTTCAGGTTAGAGTTAGGTTTAGGGTGAAAGCCAGAATTAGGACTAGGTTTAGGTCTAGAGATAGGGATAGTGTTCGCTTTAGGATAAGGATTATGTTAGAGGTAGGGCTCAGGTTTCTTTAGGTCTAGGTCAAGAATTATGGCTATATTGAGGATTAGGCTTAGGTCTAAGGCTAGGGATAGGCTTAGGTTTAGGTATAAGTTTACTGGTAGAGCTAGTTTTAGGGTCTGGTTTAGGGTTAGGGTCAGATGTAGTCTGAGCATCTGTGTTAGGGTAATGATTTGAGTTAGGGTTAGAGCTAGAATGAGGGCTAGGGTTAGGATTAGTAATAAGGTTAGGGTTTGGATTAGTATATGGATTAGGATTAGGACTAAGGTTAGCATTATGAATAGGGTTTGGATTACGGTAAGTGATAGAGTTAGAGCTAGGTTTAGGGCTAGGATTAGAGTTAGGGTTAGGGCTGGGGATAGGTTTAGGTTTAGGTTTACATCTAGGGTTAGGACTCAGGTTAGGGCTAGTTTTTCTGTTAGGTTTAGGGAGTATCAAAGAAATCTAACCAAATAATTTGGGGAGGTAGTTTAGTACATGTATATTTCCCTGTTATCTTCAACAGTGCTTTCGGATAAATATGTTTTTGCATGCTTCAGCTTTGGTAAACATTCACAAGGAAGAAACGAGAGTGCCCACATAGAACTGATTAGTTGTGTGCAGTTTTAAGCAGCAAGCACCAACCCTGTTTGATTTGAAGTTCCATTTCCATTTACCCATATAGGTAAAAATGAAGGAAACCTTAAAATACAAACAGTTCCTGACACCAAACCATTGAAGGGATAAATTCCAAACCTGGGGAAAATAATAAGACTAGGTAAAAGACAAATTGTGCCATGTATCAAATGAATTTGAACAAAACTCACTCTAACACTATATCTAACTCAACCCTAAACTAATTCTAACCTGTTTAGAGTACCTATGATCATAGAAGTCCCAAACTTGGGGAGCCTAAAGGCACAACTTAACAGATGAATATTCTGCAGTATCAAGAAATTTGATGAAAATTGGGGGAGGTATTTTAGTACATTCATATTTTCTTGGGTTTTTTTTTCTTAATGTGCTCATGGATAAATTGTTTTTCATGCTTCAGCTTAAGGTACTTTCACAAAGAAAAACCAAAGAGTGCCCACAGAGGGCTGATTGAGTGTGTGAAGTTTCATGCAGCTAGCAACAACACTGTTTGATTTCCAGCTCCATTGCATTCACACCTGTAGGCCCTAAGTAAGTGAAACCTACAAATTCAAACTGTTCCTGACACTGAACCATTGAATCTTGAAGGCCCAAACTTGGGGAGCCTACTAAGGCTAGGTCAAGGATGAATCCAGTACAGTATCAAACTAATCCAACCAAAAATATTTGAAGCTCTTTCATTACATGGTTATTCTGCTTGCTCCTAATGCACCCAGAGATAAAGCTGTTACTTTCTACTTCATCTTAGTTCTACTTCCATGGCAAACACCAGACTATGCTCACTGAAAATCGATAAAGTGTGTGAAGACTCAAGCAGCTACCCCAAACCCTGTTTGATTTCCAGCTTTTTTTTTCATTCACCTCTACATGGATAAAAAGAAGAGAAACATGAAAATTGAAACTGTTCCTGAAAGCAAACACTTTATGTAGGAAGCCCAAACTTTGGAGTATAGTCAAAATAGGAAAAAGATGAATCCTGCACAGTATCATAGAAATTTGAAAACAAAAGTAACTCTTATCTTAACACTAGGTCTAATCCTAGTCCTAACACTAACCCTAACACTAACTTTAACCTGTTTAGAGTCCGTTTGATCCTAGAAGTCCCGCACTTGGGGAGCCAAGTTGGGTAAGTTAACAGATGAATCTTTCACAATGTCAAAGAAGTCTGACCAAATAATTGGGGAGGTAGTTTAGTACATACATATTTCCCTATTTTCTCCTAAAGTGCTGTCACATAAAGTTGATTTGCAAGCTTCAGCTTAGGCCTACTTTCACAAGGAATAAACCAGAGAATGCCCATAGAATACTGATTGAGTATGTGAGGTTTGAAGTAGGTAGCACCAACCCTGTTGGATTTCCAGCCCCATTTCCATTTACACGCATAGGTCAAAATGAAATTAAAACTTAAAATACAAACTGTTCAGGAGAGCAAACCCTTGATGTAAGAGGTCCAAACCTAAATCATATAATAAGGCTAGGTCAAAGTTGAATCCTGCCCAGTATCAAAGAAATTTGAACAAAACTAAATCTAACAAAATATTAGCTGTAAATCTAGCACTAAACTAATACACAATCTAACCTAACCTGTTGAGAAAACCGTTGATCAGAGTAGTCCCCAAATAAAGGAGCCCAGTGGGGCAAACTAACAGATGAATCCTGTGTAGTATCAAAGAAATCTGACCAAATAATTGGGGGAGGTATTTCAGTACATGCATATTTCCCTGTTTTCTCCTAATGTGCTCTTGGATAAATTATTTTTTTTTCATGCTTCAGTTTAAGGTTCTTGCACAAGGAACAACCAGAGAGTGCTCACAGAGAGCTGATTGAGTGTGTGAAGTTTCAAGCAGCTAGTACAAGCTCTGTTTGATTTCCAGCTCCATTTTCATTCACGTCTATAGCCCATAATAAAGTGAAATCTAAAAATTCAAACTGTTCCTGACAGTGAACTGGCAAACCATGAAAACTCAAACTTGGAAATCCTACTAAAAATAGGAAAAGGATTAATCCTGTACAATATCAAATAATCCATGCAAAAAAAAAAAAAATTAAAGCTTGCTCCTAAAATGCTCACAGATAAAGCTGTTTCTTTCAAATTCAGCTTTGGTCTACTTCCACAAGAAAAAAAGGAGAGAATGTGCCCTGAGAACTGGTTGAGTGTGTGAAGTTTCAAGCAGCTAGCAGAAACCCTGTTTGAGTCCAGCTCCATTTCCATTCACCCCTATAGGGCAAAATGAGGTGAAAGATGAAAACTAAAACTACTCCTGAGAGCAAACCCTTTTACTAGGAGGCCCAAATATGGGGAGCATACTAAGAAAAGAAAAAAGATTAATCCTGCTCAGTATTCATAAAGTTGAAAAAATCTAACACTAACCCTAACACTAGTTCTAACCCTAACTCTAACCATAACCCTAAGCCTAACCTGTAAATAGAACCTTGGATCATAAAAGTTTTAAACTTGGGGAGACTAGTGGTGCAAGCTTACACATAAATCCTGCACAGTATCAAAGAAATCTGACCAAATAATTGGGGGAGGTATTTCAGTACATGCATATTGCCCTGTTTTCTCCTAACGTGCTCTTGGATTTGTTTTGCATGTTTCAGCTTATCACTACTTTTACAAGGAAGAAACCAGAGAGTACGCACAGACAACTGATTGCGTATGTGAAGTTTCAACCAGCTGGCACCAACCCTCTGATTTCCAACTCCATTCTCATTTACCTATATAAATCAAAATGAAGTGAGACATTAAAAACAAACTATTTCCAACAGCGAACCATTGAACCAAGAAGGCCCAAAACTGGGGCACATAGTAAGGCTAGGTAAAAGATAAATCTTCCCAGTATCAAAGAAATTTGAACAAAACAAACTCTAACCCTAACACTAGCTCTAAAGCTAGTCCTAACCCTAAACATAACATTAGCCCTTACCTGTTTAGAGAACTATTGATCCTAGAAGTTCCAACCTTGGGGAGCCTAGTGGTGCAAGCTAAAAGATGAATACTGTGCAGGATCAAAGAAATCTGATCAAATTTTTGGGAGACTTATTTCAGTACATACGTTTCTCTGTTTTCTCCTTAAGGGCTCTCGGATACTGTTTCTTTTGCATGCTTCATCTTTGGCCTACCTTCAAAAGAAAGAAACTAGACAGTGCTCACTGAGAACTAATTGTGTGAAGTTTCAAGCACCTCTGGCGAACCCTGTTTGATTTCCAGCTCAATTTTCATTCACATCAATAAGCTATAATGAAGGGAAACCAAAAATACAAACTGTTCCTGACAGCAAACCATTGAACCGATAAGGCCCAAACCTGTGGAGCATAGTAAGGCTAAGTAAAAGATGAATCCTTCCCAGTATCATATAAATTTGAAGAAATCTATGGCCACATGGGTGTTCTCGGCGCAGATGGAAGGCTGAGCTGTGAAGTTTCTCTGGGTGCTGACAGAAGTCTCAGGCACACAGGCGCTCTTTGCACAAATGCAAGGCAGCACAGAACACAGAGGCTTTGCTTGCAGGCCACCAGACCGAGCTCTGGACACAGCACAAGGTCACTCCAGAACCACCCACTTCACCAAACACCATACATGGGTAATAGATGGAATCCATCTTGCAAAACCTTCCATGCCATCTATCAGAGGGCATGGCTAACAGCTGGGTTCTGTAGCTTATCAGGTAACCGGTTTCCAACTCTCCTACCTCCAGCTGTGATAACTCAAGATTTTTCACACAAGCTTTTTGGGGGTGTAGCTATCCATGAGAAACAGCAACTGTACAGGCACCTGGTTTCCAATTCAGAGACTAAGAGTAGGGAGACTCCAGGTAGAAGCTCAAGCCCTCTCACCCTGGCCACCTCCACCACCCTGAGAGCAGAGACTCAAGCTAGGAATAGAAAACTCCACCTATGCAAGAAAAGAAAACAGAGTTCTGAGAGCCTTTATTTTCTTTCTTACTTTTCTTGCTCTTCTCAACCATTCTCCTCTACCCTTCCCCCTCTGGTCCTCACAACCTCAACATATGTGAAACCAAGAACTCTCCATGAAATTGGACTTTAAGAACTGAATCACTAGAATTGTATAATTTAGAGGAATTGCATAGGCCCCACCTCACCACATATTTATTTGCTCTTATTTTCTTTCTCCCTCTCTTTCTTTCTTTCCTTGTTATTTTTCTTCTTTTTTATTTCTCCCTCTATCCCACTTTCAGCCTCCTAACTTTTACTATTTATACACAGGGTAATTATATGAATACAGATAAGGAGTTTGAATTTATACCTTCTTCCATAAATTCCCCCTGCCTTTTCATTAGAGTTCTCCTCCCAAGTTGCTAAGTTAGATTAATCACATACCCTCATTCCTTTCCCCCTTAACATAGCATCCTACCCCTGACCCTCAGTTCTCTATACACCACCAGAAATGGTATGTCTTTTATGAAACTAATGACTATATTCTAAATAATAATTGAAGCCAACATCTGTAGACACAGAGTCTAAATATAAATGTATTTAAAATGCTTAGGCTTAGGCTTTGGGTTAGGATTAGATTTAGAGTTAGGTTATGATCTATGGTTAGGGATAGAGCTAAGGGTAGGGCAAGGGTTAGGATTAATGTTTGGGTAGGTTTAGGATTATGGTAAGGAATAGGGTTAGAACTAGTGATAGGGCTGATGTGAGAGTTAGAGTTAGTCTTAGAGCTAGGATTAGGGTTAGGGTTAGGGATAGGGCTAAATTAGGGCTAGTGTTAGTGTTAGGTTTAGGCCTTTGGTTAGGGTTGGAGTTAGGATTACATTTAGGGTAAGGCATTGCGTTATATCTAGTTTGAGGGCTAGGGCTAGGGTTAGGTTCAGGGTTATGATTAAAGCTAGGTTTAGGGCCAGGATGTGGGCTAATGTTTGTGTTAGGGTTAGGGCTACTATTAGGGCTAGGGCTAATGGGTTACAGTTAGGGATAGATTTAGTGTTAGGTTAGGTGTATACTAAGGGTTAGATTTAGAATTAGGGTTATTATTAGGGTCAGGATCAAGGTGAGGGTTTGGGTTAGGTTAGGGTTTAGATTTAGGGCTTGAATTAACATTAGGGATTCGAGTTAAGGTAATGAAAGGGTTAGGTTTAGGGTTTAAGTGTGGTTTAGTGTAATGGATAGAGTTATAGTTAGGCCTAGGGTTAGCATAAGGGTTATCATTAGGGTAATGGATAGGGTTAGACCTATGATTAGGGGTAGGGTTATGTATAGGTTCAGGGCTTTTGTTTTTGTTAGGTTAGGGTTTAGGTGTGGTTTAGTGTAATGGATAAGGTTAGGGTTAGGCCTAGGCTTAGCATAATGAGTTATCATTAGGGAAATGGATAGGGTTAGACCTAAGATTAGGGTAGGGTTATTATAGGATTAGGGCTTTTTTTGGGTTATGGTTAGATTTACGTTTAGGGTTAAAGCTAGGTTTAGTGGCTGAGGATGTGGCTAAAGAAGTAGCATGCTCGCCTGGCATGTACAGGGCACTGGGTTCGATCCTCAGCACCACATATGAATAAAATAAAGATGTTGTGTCCACCGAAAACTAAAAAATACATATTAAAAAACTAGGTTTAGGACTTGCATTGAGACTAGGTTTTGTATTAGGTTAGGGCTAGGTTTAAGGCTATGGCTAATGTACAAAGTAGCGTTATAATTAGAGCTAGTGATAGGGTCAGGGATAGGGCTAGTGTTAGGGTTAAATTTAGGGTTATGATGATGTTTAGAGCTAGGTTTAATGTTAGGGTCAGAGTCAGAGTCCAGATTAGTTTTCAGGTTAGGGTTGAAACTAGAATTAGATATAGGATTAGGGCTAGGTGTAGGGTTAGAGTTATGATTCGGTTTTCTTTTAGGGCTAGGGGTAGAGTTAGGACTAGTTTTAGAATTAGGGCTAGTGTTAGTGTGAGGTTTAGTCTTAGGTTTAGGGTTAGATTTAGAGTTAGGTTTAGATCTAGGTTTTGAGCTAGGGGTAAGGATAGGGCTAGGATTAGGGCTAAGTTTAGGGCTAAGTATAGGGTGATGGTAAGGGATAGGGTTAGATCTAGGTATAAGGCTATGGCGAGAGTTTGAGTTAGTCTTAGGGCTAGGGTTAGGGTTGGGTTAGGGATAGGGCTAAATTAGGGCTGGGATTAAGAATAGGGTTAATGGTAGGGTTAGGCCTAGGTTGAGGGCTAGGGTTATTGTTAGGGTTAGGGTTAGGGTTAGGTTAAGGGATGGGATTATAGGTACTTTTAGCACTAGGGTGAGGATTAGAATTAGGGTTTGGTTATGGTTATATTTATGATTAAGACGAGGTTTATAGCTAGAATGTGGGCTAAGGTTTGTGTTAGGATTAGGACTAGGATTAGAGTGAGGGCTAATGTCAGGTCTAGGGTTACAGTTAGGGAGAGTTTTAGGGTTAGGTTTATAGCTAGGTCTATTGTAAGGGTCAGGTTTCTTTTTAGAGTCAGGTTTAGAGCTATGGGTATTATTGGGGTAAGGGTCAGGGTTAGGGTTTTTATTAGATTAAAGTTTAGGGTTAATACTTGAGTTATCATTACAGTTATGGATAGGTTAATGATAGTTTTAGGTTTAGAGTTGAGGTTAGGTGTAGGGTAATGGATAGGGTTATGGTTAAGTATAGGATTAGGTTTCGGCCTAGGGTTAGCAGAAGAGTTAGGGTTATCATTAGGGTAATGTATAGAGTTAAAGCTAGTGATAGGGCTAGTGTTATGCTTAGGATTAGGTCTAGGGTTAGGCCTTGGTTTAGGGTTAGGTCTAAGGTTAGGGTTATGGTTAGCTTTAGTGTTAAAGCTAGGGTAGGGCTAGGGGTAGTGCTAGGTTTTCCAATAGGTTAGGGCTATGGCAAATGTAAGAACTTTGTTATGATTAGGGCTAGTTTTAGGGTTAAAGTTAGATCTAAGTATAGTTTTAGGGTTAGGTTTAGGGTTAGGGTGATGTTTACAGCTAGAGTCAGTGTTACTATCTGGGTACTATCTGGGTCATTGTTCAATTTAGGTTTATGGTTAATGGAAAAGCCAGAATTAGGTCTAGGGTTAAGACTAGTGGAAGGGTTAGTTTTTGGCTTTAGGCTAATGCTAATTATTAGGGCTAGAGCCAAATTTTTCTTTAGGCCTAGGTCTAGAGTTATGGATAGATTAGGATTAGGTTTAGGTCTAGGGCTAGTGTTAGGTTTAGGTTTAGCTATAAGGTTACCAAGAGGGCTAATGTTAGGGTTCGGTTTAGGGTTAGGTTCAGGTTTAGACCTATGATTAGTGTTAGGGTTAGAATAAGGGTCAGGGTTAGGGTTAAAGTTTGGGTTATGGTTAGAGCTAGAATGAGGGGTACAGTTAGGACAACTAATAGGATTAGGATTTGGGTTAGGTTAAGGAATAGAATTAGGATTAGGATTAGAATTAGCATTAGGTTTAGGGTTTCACATAGGGTAAGGGATAGGTTTAGAACTAGGGTTAGGGCTAGGGTTAGGATTAAAATTAGGTTTAGGGCTCGGATTAGGGCTAGTTTTGTGTTAGAGTTATGGCTAGGGTTAGAGCAATGGCTAATGTAAGAATTATGGATTTTAGGGTTATTTTTAGGGTTTGGTTAGGGGTTAAAACTCTAGTGTTAGGATTAGGTTTAAGGTTAGGGTGAAATATAGAGCTAGTGTTAGTGTTAGGTTAATAGTCAGGGTCAGGTTTAGTTTTAGGGTTAGGGTTAGGACTCGAATTAAGGCTAGGGTTACTGTAAGGGTTCGGTTTCAGGTTAGGGTGGTGTTTAGAGCTAGGGTGAGTTTTAGGATATGATTCAGAGTTAGGGATAGTATTAAGGTTAAGATTAGGACTCAAATTAGGGCTAGGGTAAGGTCTAGGTGTAGTGTTAAGGTTTGGTTTAAGTTAAGGCTTAGGGTTAGGGCTATTGCTTCATTTTGTTTTACTGTAAGCGTTAGTGTTAGGGATAGTTTTATGATTAGCATTAGGGCTAGGGCTAGTGTTAATGTTAGCCTTAGGCTTAGGTTTAGGGTTAGATTTAGAGTTAGGGTTAGATCTAGGGTTAGGACTAGGAATAAGGTTTTGGCAATGGTTATGGCTAGGTTTAGGGCTAAGTTTAGGATTACAGTAATGGATAGGGTTAGAAGTAGGGATAGGGCTACTGTGAGAGTTAGAGTTAGTCTTAGAGCTAGGGTTAAGGTTAGGGTTATGTATAGGGTTAAATTAGGGCTAGGATTAGTGTTCACCTTAGGCCTAGAGTTAGGGTTAGGGTTAGGTTTAACTTTAGGGTAAGGAATGGCATTATAGCTAGGTTTAGAGATAAGGTGAAGGTTAGAATTGGGGTTAGGGCTATGGTTAGGGTTAGGGTAATGATTAAGGCTAGGTTTGGGGCTAGGATGAGGGCTATGCTTTATTTTAGTGTTAGGGCTAGGATTAGGGCTAGGGCTAATATCAGATCTAGGATTATGGTTAAAGATAGTTTTAGGGATAGGTTTATGCCTACATATAATGAAAGGGTTAGGTTTAGGGTTAGGGTCAGGTTTAGAGCTAGGGTAAAAGTCTGGGTTAGAAGTTTGGGATAGGTTAAAGTTTAAAGTTAGGGCTCAAATTAGCATTATGGTTAGGGTTAGTGTAATTATAGGGTGAGTTTTAGGGTTTAGGTTTGGTTTAGAATAATGTATAGGTTGAGGATTAGAGAATGGGTTAGGTTTAGGCCTAGAGTTATGGTTATTGCAATGGATAGGTTTAGAGATGTGTTTAGGGCTAGGATTATGGTTTTGATTAGGGTTACGGTTAGGATTAGGTTTAGGGTTAATGCTCGGTTTACAGCTTGGATTAGGGCTAGGTTTTGGGTTAAGATAGTGCTAGGGTTAGGGGTAAGGCTAATGTAAGTGTTAGGGTTACGATTAGGGTTAAATTTAGGGTTAGGGTTAGTGGTAGGTCTAGTGTTAATTTTAGGGTTATGGTTAGGGTGATGTTTAGACTAGGGTTAATATTATGGTCAGAGTAAGGGTCAGTGTTAGCTTTAGCTTTCAGCTGAAAACTAGAATTAGAGCTAAGGTTAGGGTTAGGGTTAAGGGTTGGTTTAGGTTAAGGGTTAGAGTTAGGACTAGTGTTAGGGTTATGGTGAGGGTTATTCTTAGTGTAGGATTAGGCCTTGATTAGGGTTAAGGTTATTTAAGTTTTGTGTTAGGTTTAGACCTAGGGTTAGTGCTATGTGCAATGTAATTCTAGGGTTCTGATTAGAGCTAGTTTTAGGGTTAGGGTTATGGCTAGGTCTAGTGTTAGGTTTAGGTTTTGAGTTAAGGTCAGGTTTAGAGCTAGGTTTAATGTTAGTTTCAGGGCCAGTGTTCAGGTTAAAGTTAGGGTTAGAGTGAGATCCAGAATAGAACTAGGGTTAGGTCTAGTGGTAGGGTCAGTGTTTGGTTTAGGTTAAGGGTTATTGTTAGGGCTAGCATTAAGTTTTTGTTTAGGTCAAGGGCTAGAGTAATAGCTAGATTAAGATTAGGTTTAGGTATGGGGCTAGTGTTAGGTTTAGGTTTAGGTATAAGTTTACTGGTAGGGCTAGTTTCTGGTTTCGGTTTCTGTTTAGGGTCAGGTTTAGACCTATAATTAGTGTTAGGGTCAGAATAAGGGTGAAGGTTAGGGTGAGGTTTTGAGTTAGGATTAGATCTAGAATGAAGGCTGGTGTTAGGACTAGTGATAGGGTTATTGTTTGGGTTTGGCTAAGGATTAGGATTAGGACTAGATTTTGCATTATGAATAGGGTTTGGCTTAGGGTAATGGATAAAATTAGAGCTAGGGTTAGAGCTAGGATTAGAGTTAGGTTTAGGGCTAGTTTTAGGGTTATGGTTAAGTCTAGTGTTAGGGCTCATATTAAGGCTATTTTTGTGTTAGAGTTAGGGCTAGGGTTTGTCTAAGGCCAATGTAAGAACTAGGGTTACGATTAGGGTTAGTTTTAGGGTTAGGGTTTTGGCTAGGTCTAGTGTTATCATTAATTTTAGGGTTACGGTGACATTTAGAGCTAGGATTTGTGTTTGGATATGAGTCAGAGTGAGGGTTAGTTTTAGGCCTAGTACTCGAATTAGAGCTTGGGTTATGGCTAGTTATGGGTTAGGGTTTGTTTTAGGTTAAGATTTAGGGTTAGAACAATGGCTCGGTTTTATTTTAGGGCTAGAGCTTGGATTAGGGATAGTTTTAGGATTAGCAATAGTGTTAGAGCTAGTTGTAGAGTGAGGTTTATGCTTAAGATTAGGGTTAGATTTAGAGTTATGGTTAGATCAAGGGTTAGGGCTATGGCTAGCGTTAGGGCTCAGGTTAGGGCTATTGTGAGGGTTACAGTAACGAATAGGTTTATAAATAGAAATAGGGCTAGGGTGTGAGTTAGAGTTAGTCTTAGGGCTAGGGTAATGGATAGGGTTAAGGTTAGGGTTCAAATAGTGCTAGAATTAGTGCTATGATTAGTGTTAGTGTTAGGCCTATGGTTAGGTCTAGGTTTAGGGTTAGTTTTAGGGGAAGGAATGGGGTTGTATAGCTAGGTTCAGTTCTAGGGCGAGGGTTATATTTAGGGATAGGGCTAGGTTGAGGTTTCAGGTTAGGATTAAGTCTAGTTTTAAGGCTAGGATGAGGGCTAGGGTTTGCGTTAGGGTTAAGGCTAGGATTAGGGCTAGGGATAATGTCAGGTCTAGGTTATAGTTAGGGATAGTGTTAGGGATAGGTTTATGGCTAGGTCTAGTGTAAGGGTTAGGTTTAGTGTAGGGCTCAGGGATAGAGCTAGGTTATTATTAGGGTCAGAGTATGGGTTAGGGTTTGGTTTGGGTTAAGGTATAAGTTTAGGGCTCAAATTAGCATTAAGGTTAGGTTTGGGGTTAGAGTAATGGATAGAGTTAGGTTTACATTTCAGGTTAGGTTTAGAGTAATATATAGGGTTAGTGTTAGGGATAGGGTTAGGTTTAGGCCGAGGGTTAGCATTTGGTTTAAGCTAACCAAATGAATAGGTTTAGTGCTAGTGTTAGGGTTTAGGTAAAGGTTAGGATTAGGGTTAAGATTTGGGTTACTCCTAGGGTTAGTGTTAGGGTTCGGTTTAGGGTAATTGTTAGGGATTGAGCTAGGTTTAGGGCTAGGACAAGGGATGGGGTTAGAATCAGGGCTACAGTTAGGGTTAGGGTTAGGGTTAGGGTTAGAGCTAGGGTTAGGGTTATGTTTAACATAATGGATAAAGTTAGAGCTAGGATTTGGGCTATGGTTACACTTAGGATTAGGGATAGGGATAGGGTTAGGTTTTGAGCTAGGGTTATGTTTAGAGTTAGGGTTAGAGTTTGAGCTAGGGTTAGGGCTAGGGAAAGCATTAGGTTTAGTGTTTGTGCTAGGGTTAGGGTTAAGGTTATGCTTAGGTCTAGGTTTAGGGCTTGTATTAGGGCTAGGTTTTGTGTGAGGTTTATGGCTAATGTTAGGGCTAGGGGTAATGTAAGAGCTAGATTTATGGTTATGGCTAGTTTTTTGTGTTAGGGTTATAGATATGTCTAGTGTTAGGTTTAAGTTTTGGGATAGGATAAGGTTTAGAAATAGGGTTTGTGTTAGGGTAAGCATTAGTGTTCTGGTTAGCATTGGGTTTATTGTTAGGGCTACAATTAGAAATAGGGTTAGGTCTAGAGCTAGAGTTAGTCTTTGCATTAGTGTAATGGTTATTTTAGGCTAGGGCTAGGTTTTTGTTTAGGACTAGGGCTAGAGTTATGGCTATATTTAGGATTAATTTTGGGTCTAGTGCTAGTGTTATGGTTAGGTTTAGGTATATGTTTACTGGTAGGGCTAGTGTTAGGATTCGGTTTAGTGTTAAAGTCAGGCCTTGACCTAGGGTTATTGATAGGGCCAGAATAAGGGTAAGGGTTAGGATTAGGCTTCGGTTAGGTTAGAGATAGAATGAAGGCTAGGATTAGGACCAGTAATATAGTTAGTGTTTGGGGTAAACTAAGGATTAGGTTTAAAACTAGGGTAGCATTAGGGTGAGTGTTTGGCTTAGGGTAAGGAATAGGTTTAGAGCTAGGGTTTGGGTTAGTGTTAGGGTTAGGGTTAGGGTTAAAGCTAGGGTTGAGGCTCAGATTAGTGCTAGGTTTAGTGTTAGGGTTAGGGCTATGGCTAATATAAGAATTACCTTTATTGTTAGGGATAGTTTAAGGGATAGGATTAGGGCTAGGTCTAGTGTTTGGGTTAGGTTTATGGTTAGAGTGATGTTCAGAGTAGGGTTAGTTTTAGGGTCAGAGTCAGGGTCAGTATTAGTTGTAGGGATAGCTTTAGGACTAGGTGTAACGTTAAGATTTGTTTTAGGTTAAGGGTTAGTATTAGGGCTATAGGTCAGTTTTGTTTGTGGTCTATGTCTAGGGTTAGGGCTAGTTTTAAAATTAGAATTATAGTTAGGGCTAGTGTTAGGGTGAGGTTTAGGTTTAGAATTAGGGTTAGATTTAGAGTTAGGGTTAATTCTAGGTTTAGGACTATGGCTTGTGTTAGGACTAAGTTTAGGGCTAGTGTTATGGTTAGGTAATAGATAAATTTGGTACTAGAAATAGGTCTAGGGGGTTAGGTTTAGTCTTAGGGCTAGGGTTAGAGTTAGGGTTACAGTTAGCAATAAATTAGGGCTAGGATTTGAGCTATGGTTAGTGTTAGGATTAGGCCTAGGGTTAGGACTAGGGTTAGTGTTAGTGGTAGTGTTAGCGTTAGGGTTAGGGATAGGGGAAAGGATGTGGTTATACCTAGGTTCACAACTAGGGCGAGAGTTGAAATTAGGGTTTGGGCTAGGGTTAGGGTTCGGGTTAGGATTAAGGCTAGGTTTACAATTAAAATGAGGGCTTGGGTTTGTGTTAGTTTTAAGGCAACAATAAGGTAGAGTGCTAATGTCAGGTCTAGGGTTACAGTTAGGGATACTGTTAGAGATAGTTTTATGGCTGGGTCTAGTTGAAGGGTTATATTAGGGTAAGGGTCAGTTTAGAGCTAGGTGTGTTATTAGAGTCAGGGTCTTGCTAAGAGTTTGAGTTAGCTTTTGGTTTATCTTTAGGGCTTGAATTAGCATTAGGGTTAGGTTTAGAGTTAGGGTTAGAGTAATTGATAGTGTTAGGTTTAGTGTTCATTTTAGGTTTAGGTAAGGATAAGGTTAAATATTAGCAAAAGGTTTGGGGTTAGGCCTAAATGGATAGGGTTAGATTTAGGTTCAGGACTAGGGTTACTGTTAGGTTTAGTGTAAATGTTAGGGTTTGTGCTAGGATTAGGAATATGGCAAATGTTAGGTTTACGGTTAGGTCTAGGCTTAGGTTTAAAGTTAGGGTTAGTGTAGGTTTAGGGTTAGGACTAGGGTAAAGTTTACAGTTAGGGTTAGAGTAGGTTTAGGGTTAGGGCTAGTGTTATCATGATGTTTATAATTAGGGTTAGGGTAATGGGTGGGGTTAGAGCTATCTTTAGAGCTAAGTTTGGTTTAGGCTTATGTTTAGGGTAATGGATAGGTTTAGGTCTAGGTTTATGGTTAGGATTAGGGCTAGGGTTCGTTTTAGGTCTAGAGTTAGTGTTAGGGTTAGATTTAGGGTAAGTGTTAGGGTTTGAGCTATGGTTAGGGCTAGGTTGATGGTTAGGGTTAGTGTCAGGTCTAGGTTTAGGATTAGGGTTAAGTTTAAGGCTAGGGTTATCATTAGGGTTAGGATTATGTTTAGGGTAATGGATAGGGTTAGAGGTAGAGTTAGGGCTAGGATTATGGTTAGGATTAAGTCTAGGATTAGGTTTAGTGTTAGGGCCAGATTTAGTGTTAGGGTTAGGTTTAAGATAATGGTTAGGGCTAAGGTTAGGGTTAGGGTTAAAACGAGGTGTTGGGCTCAGTATAGGGATAGATTTTGCATTAGGTTAAGGCTATGACTAATGTAAGAACTAGAGTTATGATTAGGGCTACTTTTAGGGTTACTGTTAGGGCTAGTTCTAGTTTTAGGTTTATGTATACTTTTAGGGCGATATTAGAGCTAGGGTTCATTTAAGGTCAGAGTCAGGCTCAAGGTTAGTTTTAGGGTTAGGTTAGGACTGGAATTAGGGCTAATGTTAGGGCTAGGTGTAAGATTAGGTTCTGGTTTAGATTATGTGTTAGGGTTAGCGCTATGGCTCAGTTTTGTTTTAAGGCTTGAACTAGATTAGGGCTAGTTTTAGGATTATTGTTAGTGTTAGGGCTAGTGTTAGTGTGAGGTTTAAACTTAGGGTTAGGGTTGGACTTAGAGTTATGGTTAGTTCTAGGGTTAGTGCTAGGGCTAGTGTTAGGACTAAGGTTAGGGCAAGTGTTAGGGTTATGGTAAGGGATAGGGTTAGATCTAGGAATAGGGCTAGGCCAAGAGTTAGAGTTAGTCTTACTGGTAATGGTAGGAATAGTGCTAAATTAGGGCTAGTATCAGGTCTTGGATTAGTGTAAGGGTTATGTCTAGAGTTAGAGTTAGGTTTAGATTTGGGGGAAGGAATGGGGTTATAGCAAGGTTCAGAACTAGGGAGAGGGATAAAATTAAGGATAGGGCTAGTGTTCAGGTTCAGATTAGGATCAAGGCTAGGTTTAGGGCTAGGATGAGGGCTAGTGTTTGTTTTAGGGTTATGACAAGAATTAGGGCTACATCTAATATCAGGTCTAGGGTTATGGTCAGGAATAGTTTTCGGGTAAGATTTATGGCTAGGTCTAGTTTCAGAGTTAGGTTCAGGGTGAGGTTCAAGTTGAGAGCTAGGGGTATTATAATAGTCAGAATCAGGTTTTGGGTTTAGGTTAGGTTGAGGTTTAGGGTTATGGCTCAAATTAGCATTAGGTTTGAATTAGGGCTAGGGTAATGGATAAGGTTAGGTTTAGGCTTTAGGTTTGGTTTAGGGCTCAGGTTAGATTTAGGGTAATGGATAGGGTTAGGGTAAGGCCTAGGGTTAGCATTAGGTTTATGGTTATCATTAGGGTAATGGAAAGGTTTAGAGCTAGGGTTAGAGCTAGGGTTATGTTTAGGATAAGGGCTAGAGTTAGGGTTAGGGTTAGGGTTAAGGCTAGGTTTAGGTTTAAGTTATGGGTTAGGGTTTGAGCTAGTGTTAGTGCTAAGGATAGGGTTAGGTTTAGGATTAGGTCTAGGATTAGGATTATGGTTACCATTAGAGTTAAGGTAATGGACAGGTTTAGATGTTGGCTTAGGGTTTGGGTTAGGTTTAGGATTAAGACTAGGGTTAGTGTTGAGTTTAGCATTATTGTTATGCCGAGTTTGTTATACCAGTCTAGGTTTAGGTTTACAGTTAGGGTTAGATTAGGTTTAGGGTTAGAGATAGGGTTGTCATGATGTTTATGGTTAGGGTTAGTGTAATGGATGGGGTTAGATCTAAGTTGAAGTCTAGTTTTAAGTTTAGTATTAGGGCTAGGGTTAGGGTTAGGGTTAGGCTTATCATTTTCTTAAGGTTAGGTTAAGGATAAGGGTCAGGGATTGAGTATGTTTGAGGGCTAGGTTGAGGCTTCAGGTTAGAATCAGGGCTAGGGATAGAGTTAGGGTTAGGGTTAGGATTAGGGCTAGGTTTAGCATTAGGTTTAGTGTTATGGATAGGGTAATGGATAGAGTTAGAGCTAGGGTTTGGGCTAAGGTTACAGTTAGTATTAGGGCTAGGATTGGGGTTAGGTTTTGGGCTAGGTTTATGTTTAGGGTAAGGGCTAGGGTTTGAGCTAATGTTAGTGATAGGGCTAGGTCGAGGATTAGGTTCAGCCTTAGGTCTAGGAACAGTATTATGGTAGGTTTAGGGTTAGGGTTAAGGTTAGGGCTATGGTTATCATTAGTGTAAGGGTTAGGACGTGGTTTAGGTTTAGATTTAACATTATAGCTAGGGTTGGGGCTTGCATTAGGGCTAGATTTTGGGTTACATTAGGGCTAGTGTTAGGGATACAGCTAATGTAAGAACTGGGGTTATGATTAAGGCTAATTTTAGGGTTACGGTTAAGGCTAAGTCTAGTTTTATGGTTAGGTTTAAGTTCACAGTGATGTTTTGAGCTAGCGTTAGTGTTAGGTTCAGAGTTAGGGTCAGGGTTAGTTTTAGGTTTGGGGATAAGACTCGAATTAGGGGTAGGCTTAGGGCTAGATGTAGAGTTAGTATTTGGTTTAGGTTAAGGGTTAGGGTTAGTTCTATGGTTCATTATGTTTTAGGGCTAAGGCTAAATGTAAGGGTACTTTTACAATTAATGTTAGTGTTATTGCTAGTCATATGGTAAGTATAGGCTTGGGGGTACATTTAGAGTTATGGTTAATTCTAGGGCTAGAGCTATGGCTAGGGTTAGGGCTAAGGTTATGTCTAGTGTTTGGGTTATGGTAAGGGATAGTGTTAGAAATAGGAATAGAGCAAGGGCGATAGTTAGAGTTTGTCTTAAGGCTAGGGTTAGTATTAAGTTTAGGGCTAAATTAGGCTAGGAATATATCTAGGATTGGTGTTAGGGTTAGGCCTAGGGTTAGGTCTATGTTTAAGATTAGGTTTAGGGTTAGATTTAGGGAAAGGGATGGGGTTATAGCTAAGTTTAGAGTTAGGGCAATGATTAGAATTAGGTTTAGGTCTAGGGTTAGGTTTGTGTTAGAATTAAGGCTAGATTTTGGGTTAGGTTGAGGGCTAGGGTTTGTGTTAGGGTTAGGGCAAGTTTTAGGGATAGGGATAATGTCAGGTTTAGGGTTACAGCTAGGGATAGTTACAGGGTTAGGTTCATGGTTAGGTCTAATATTAGGTTTAGATTAAGGCCCATGTTAAGGGTAAGGTGTATTTTTAGAGTCAGGGTCAGGTTTCGCATTTGTGTTAGGTTAATTCTTAGGGTTAAGGTTCAAATTAGCGTTAGTGTTAGAATTAGGGTTAGGTTTAGGGATAGGTTTGAGTTTAGGATTCAGGTTAAGATTAGGGTAATTGGTGGGATTAGGGTTAGTGATAAGGTTAGGGTTAGGCCTAGGGTTAGCATTTGGGTTAAGGATATTATTAGGGTAATGAATAGCATTAGAGCTAGGGTTAGGACTAGGGTTTAGAATAGTATTAGGGCTAGAGTTAGCATTAGGGCTGGGAGTAGGGTTAGGGTTTGGGTTAGGTTTATGGTACAGGTTAGGTTTTGAGCTAGGTTTAGTGCTAGGGTGAGGGTTAGGTTTAGGATTATGTCTAGGGCTGGATTTATGGTTAAGGTTAGGGTTAGTGTTAGGATAGGGCTAAGGTTATCTTTAGAGTTAGTTTAATGGACAGGGTTAGATGTCGGGATAGGGTTAGTGGTAACTGTAGGTTTAGGTTTAGTGTTAAGTTTAGGGCTAAGATTATCAGTTGAGTTAGGGTAATGAATAAGGTTAGATGTCAGATTAGGGTAAGGGGTAGTTTTAGGTTTAGGGTTAGTGTTAGGGTTTGGGCTAGGGTTAGTGTTAGAGTCAGGGATACGGTTTTATCTAGGGTTAAGGCTACAATGAGGGTTAGGTTTAGGGTTAGGTCTAGGATTAGGTTTACAATTAGGATTAGAGCTAGGGTTATCATTAGGGTTAAGATTCGGTTTAGGGTAAAGGATAATTTTAGAGATAGTATTAGTGCTAGTGTTAACATTATGATTACGGCTAGGATTAGCATTAGGTTTAGGGATAGGGCTAGGGTTATGTTTAGGGTTCGGTTTTGGGTTTTATCTAGGGTTAGGTCTAAGGCGAGTGTTAGGGTTAGCGTGAGGGTTAGGCTTACAGTAAGGGATGAGGTTAGGTTAGGGTTAGGGTTATGCTTTGAGCTAGATTTAGGCCTAGGATTAGAGCTAGGTTTTGTGTTAGGTTTAGTGCTATGGTAATGAAAGGGTTATGTTTACAGTTATGGCTAGGACTAGTGTTAGGTTTAGGTTTCGGTTAGGGTCAGTTTTATAGCTAGGGTTAGTGTTAGTGTCAAGGTCTGTGTTTGGATTAGGGTTTGGGTTAGGGCTAGAGCCAGAATTAGGATTCGTTAGGTCTAGAGGTAAGGTTACTGTTTGGCTTAGGTTAAGGGTTTTTATTAGAACTAGGGCTAGTTTTTTGTTTAGGTCTTGGTTAAAGATATGGCTAGATTTAAGATTAGGTTAATCTAGGTCTAGTGTTAGGGTTAGGTTTACATATAGGTTTATAGGTAGGGCTAGTGTTAAGGTTTGGCTTAGATTCAGGATCAGAATAAGGGTCAGGGTTAGGGTTAGGATTTGGGTTATGTTTATAACAAGAATGAGCGCTAAGGTTAGGACTAGTAATAGGGTAAGTGTTTGGGTTAGACTAGGGATTAGTTTTAGGACTAGGGTTAGCATTAGTGTTGGGGTTTGGCTAGGGTAAATTATAAGGTTAGAGCTAGGGTTACAGCTAGGGTTTGGGTTAGGGTTAGGCTATGTTAGGGTTAGGGTTACGGTGAAAGCTTAGGGCTACGTTCAGACCTAAAATTAGGGCTAGGTTTTGTGTTAGTTTAGGCCTAGGGTTAGGTCCATGGGTAATGTAAGAGCTAGGGTTATGATTAGGGCTAGTTTTAGGGTTAGGGTTAAAACTAGGGTTAGCGCTCATCTTACGGCCAGGTTTTGGTTTTGGTTCGGGCTAGTGTTAGGTCTACAACTAATGTATAAACCAGGGTTATGATTAGGGCTACTTTTTGGGTAAGTGTTACAGCTAGATCAAATGTTAGGGTTAGGGTTACCATTAGCATGATTTTAGAGCTAGGGTTAGTGTTAGGGTCAGGGTCAGTGTTTGGGTTACACCTGGGGTTAGTTAAACCCAATATTATCACTAGAGTTAGGTGTAGGGTTAGTTTTTGTGTTAGGTTAAGGTTTATCATTAGGGCTAGGGCTAGGTTTTTGTTTAGATCTAGGGCTAGAGATATGGCTAGAGTTAGAATTAGGTTTAGGTCTAGGGCTAGTGTTATGGTTAGGTTTAGGTATAGGTTTATTGCTAGTGCTAGTGTAAGGGTTCGGTTTATGGTTAGGGCCAGTTTTAAATATACACTTACCTTTAGAGTCAGAATAAATGTCAGGGTTAAATTTAGGGTTTGGGGCTATGGTTAGAGCTACAATGAGGGCTACAGTTAGGACTAGTAATAGGGTGAGGGTTTGGCTAAGGCTAAAGATTAGATTTAGGCCTAGGGTTCACATTAGGGTTAGGGTTAGCTTAGGGTAAGGGATAGGATTAGAGCTCGGATTATGGCTATGTTTAGGGTTAGGGTTAGGGCTAGTGTTAGGTTTAGGTTTAGGGTTAAAGCTAGGGTTAGGTCTTGCATTAAGGCTAGGTTTTGGTTAGAGTTAGGACTAGTTTTAGAGTTATGGCCAATGTATGGACTAGGGTTCCGATTTTGGCTATTTGTAGGATTAGGGTTAGGACTATGTCTAGTGGTAGAGTTAGGTGAAACGTTTAGAACTAGGGTTAGTGTTAGGGTCAAATTCAAGGTCAGACTAGTTTTAGTGTTAGTGTTTGGCCTCGAATTAGGGCTAAGGTTAGGGCTAGGAGTAGGGTTAGGTTTCAGTTTAGGTTAAATTTTAAAGTTAGGGTTGTGGCCTGGTTTTGTTTTGGGGCAAGGGCTATGATTAGGCCTAGTTTTAGGCTTAGCATTAGGTTTAGGGCTAGTGTTAGGCTTAGGTTTAGGCTTAGGGTTAAAGTTAGATTTTGATTTAGGATTAAATCTAGGGTTAGGTCTAGGGCTAAGTATAGGGCTACTGTTAGGTCTTAGTTTATGGCTAGGACTATGGTTATGGTAAGGGATAGGGTTAGAACTAGGTATAGGGCTAGGGTGAGAGTGAGAGTTAGTCTTACAGGTAAGCTTAGTGTTTGGTTAGGTATAGGGCTTAATTAGGGCTGGGAATAGGGCTAGGTTTATGGTTATGTTTAGGCCTAGGTTTAGTTTTAGGCTTAGGGTTAGGTTTCTTGGAAACAATGGGGTTAGAGCTAGGGATAGGGCTAGGGTGAAGATTTGAATTAGGGTTAGGGCTAGGGGTTCATTAGAGTTATGATTAAGGCTAGGTTGAGGGCTAGGATGAGGGCTAGCGTTTGTTTTAGGGTTAGGGCTAGGATTAGTGTTAGGGTGAATGTCAGGTCTAGGGTTATGGTTAGAGATAATTTTAGGGTTAGGTTTATGGCTATATTAGTGTGTTAGGTTTCGGGTAGGGGTCAAATTTAGAGCTAGGGGTGTTATTAGGGTCAGGGTCAGGTTTAGGGTTTTGTTTAGGTTAGGGTTTAGGGCTAGGGCTCGAATTAGCATTAGGGTTTGGGTTGGGGTAATGATAGGGTTTGTTTTAGGGTTCAGGTTAGATTTAGCATAATGGATAGGGTTATGGTTAGGCATAGGGTTAGATTTAGGCCTAGGGTTAGCATTATAATTAGGGTTATGTTTATGGTAATTGATAGGGTTAGAGCTAAATTTAGGTCTAGGGTTATGGATAGGATTATGGCTAGGGTTAAGATTAGGTTTATGGGTTTGTTTTGTGTTAAGTTTAGGGCTAGAATTACGGCTAGGGCAAATGTCAGTTATAGGATTATGGCTAGGGATAGTTTTAGGGTTAGGTTTATGGCTAGGTCTACTATAAGGTTTAGGGGTAGGGTCAGGATTAGAGCTAGGTATATTATCACGGGAAGGGGCAGAGTTAGAATTTGGGTTGGGTTAAGGTTTAGGGTTAGGGCTTGAATTAGCATTAGTGTTAGAGTTAGGGTAATGATAGGGTTAGGTTTAGGGTTCAGGTTAGTTCTAGGTTAATGAAATAGATTAGGGTAAGGGATAAGTTTAGGGTTATGTCTAGGGTTACCATTAGAGTTATGGTTCTGGTTTGGGTAATGGATAGGGTTAGAGCTAGTGATAGGGCTAGGGTTATTGTTAGAATTCTGGCTAGGGTTAGGGTAAAGTTTAGGGCTATGTTCTGGTTTAGGGTTAGGTTTAGGGTTAGGCTTAAAGCTAGGGTTATGGCTCGGATTAGGGCTTGGTTTGGGTTTGGTTAGGGCTAGGATTAGGGCTATGGTAATGTATGAACTAGTGTTGCAATTAGTGCTAGTTTTGGGGCTGGGGTTAGGGCTAGGTCTACTGGTATGGTTAGGTTTAGGGTTGGGGTGATGTTTAGAGCAAGGTTTATTGTTAGGGTTAGTGTCAGAGTCAGGGTTAGTTTGAGGGTTAGTTTTAGAACTCGAATTAGGGCTAAAGTTAGTACTAGTTGTACGGTTAGGGTTTTGTTTAGGTTAAGGGTTAAGGATATAATTTGGTTTTGTTTTAGGGCTAGTGCTATGGTTAGGGCTAGATTATGGATTAGCATCAGAGTTAGGGCTAATGTTAGGTTAAGGTTTAGATTTAGGGTTAGGGTTAGATTTTGAGTTAGGGTTATATCAAGGATTAGGGATAGGGCTAAGACTAGGGCTAGGGTTAGGGTTAGGGTGAGGGAGAGGTGTATGGTAACGAATATGGTTGGAACTAGGGATATGGCTAGGGCGAGAATTAGAGTAAGTTATGGTAGTAGTTTTAGGATTGGGATTAGAGTTAGGGCTAAATTAGGGCTAGGATTAGTGCTAGGGTTAGGGCTAGTTTGGGCTAGGATTCGGGCTAGGGTTAGTGTTAGAGTTAGGGCTAAATTAGGGCTAGGATTATGGCTAGATTTAGGGTTAGGGTTAGAGAAAAATTAGGGTTTAGGATTAGGGCTAGTGTTAGTGTTAGGGTTAGGGCTACATTAGGGCACGTATTAAGGCTAGGGTTAGTGTTATGGTTAGACTAAGGGGTTGGGTTAGAGTTAGGATTAGCATTGGTGTTAAGGTTAAGTTTAGGGGAATGGCTGGGGTTATAGCTAGCTTTAGGGATAGGGTGAGTGTTAGGATTAGGACTAGGGTTATATTTCACTTTAGGATTAAGGCTAGGTTTAGGGCTACGTTAAGGGCTAGGGTTTCTGTTAGGGTTATGGCTAGGACCAGGTCTAGGGCTAATATCAGGTCTAGGGTTAATGTTAAAAATAGTTTTAGGGTTAGGTTATTGCTAGGTGTAGTGTAAGAGTTAGGTTTAGGTTAAAGGTCAGATTTAGGGCTAGGGTTATTATTAGAATCGGGGTAAGGGTCAGGGTTCGCATTTGGTTTAGCTAAAGGTTTAGGGTTAAGGCTCAAATTAGCCTTAGGTTTAGGATTAGGATTAGGGTAATGGATAGGGTTTAGTTTAGGTTTCGGTTAAGGTTTGGGGTAATGGATGAGTTAGGTTTAGCAATCGGGTTAGGGTTACCATAAGGGTTAGGGTTATGTTTAGTGTAATGGAGAGGTGTAGAGCTAGGGTTTTGGCTAAGTTATGGTTTTGATTAAGTCTACAATTAGGGTTCAGTTTAGGGATAGGGCTAGAATGTCATTTGGAAAGTTTTAGGGCTAGTATTATGGTTAGCCTTAGCACTAGGGTTAGGGTTAGGGTTAGGGTTAGGAATGTTTTAGCATGCTTCAGCTTTGGGAAACTTTCACAAGGAAGAATCCAGAGTGCCCACATAGAACTGATTGAATGTGTGTAGTTTCAAGCAGCGAGCACCAACCCTGTTTGATTTCAAGTTCCATTTCCATATGCACGTATAGGTCAAAATGAAGGAAACCTTAAAATACAAACTGTTACTGACAGCAAACCATTGAAGGGATAAGGCCCAAAACTGGGAAAAATAGTAAGGCTAGGTACAAGATGAATTATGCCAAGTATCAAATGAATTTGAACAAAACTCACTCTAACTCTAACACTAGATCTAACCAAACACTAATCTAATTCTAACCTGTTTATAGTACCTATGATCATAGAAGTCCCAAACTTGGGGAGCCTAGCAGTGCAACTTAACAGATGAATCTTGTTCAGTATCAAAGAAATTTGATGAAAAATTTGGGGAGGTATTTCATATTTGTTCATATGAAGTACATTTATATTTTCCGTTTTTTTCTTAAAGTGCTCATGGATAAATTGTTTTTCATACTTCAGCTTAAGGTACTTTCACAAAGAAAAACTAAAGAGTGCCCACAGAGAGCTGATTGAATGTGTGAAGTTCCATGCAGCTAGCAACAACACTGTTTGATTTCCAGCTCCATTGCATTCACACGTATAGGCCCTAAGTAAGTGAAACCTACAAATTCAAACTGTTCCTGACACTGAACCATTGAACCTTGAAGGCCCAAACTTGGGGAGCCTACTAAGGCTAGGTCAAGGATGAATCCTGTACAGTATCAAATCAATTCAACCAAAAAAATTTGAAGCTCTTTCATTACATGGGTATTCTGCTTGCTCCTAATGCACCCATAGATAAAGCTGTTACTTTCTACTTCATCTTAGTTCTACTTCCATGGCAAACACCAGGTTATGCTCACTGAAAATTGATGGTGTATGTGAAGTTTCAAGCAGCTATCCCAAACCCTGTTCAATTACCAGCTTCATTTCCATTCACCTCTATAAGCCAAAAAGGAGGGAAAAATGAAAATTGAAACTGTTCCTGAAGGAAAACCCTTTATGTAGGAGGCCCAAACATTTGGAGTATATTCAAAATAAAAAAAAAAAAAGATGAATCCTGCACAGTATCATAGAAATTTTAAAACAAAACTATCCTTAACCTGTTTAGAGTCCCTTTGATCCTAGAAGTCCCAAACATGGGGAGCCAAGTTGGGTAGGCTAACAGATGAATCTTTCACACTATCAAAGAAATCTGACCAAATAATTGGGGAAGTAGTTCAGTACATGTATATTTTCCTGTTTTATCCTAAAGTGCTCTCACATAAAGTTGTTTTGCATGCTTCAGCTTAGGGCTACTTTTACAAGAAATAAACCAGAGAATGTCCATAGAAAACTGATTGAGTATGTGAGGTTTGAAGTAGCTAGCACCAACTCTGTTGGATTTCTAGCTCTATTTCCATTTACACGCATAGGTCAAAATGAAATGAAAACTTAAAATACAAACTGTTCAGGAGAGCAAACCCTTGAAACAAGAGGCCCAAAACTAGAGAATATAGTAATGCTAGGTAAAAGTTGAACCCTGCCCAGTATCAAAGAAATTTGAACAAAACTAAATCTAACAAAATATTAGTTGTAAATCTAGCCCTAAACTAATGAAAAATCGAACGTAACCTGTTTATAAAACCATTGATCAGAGTAGTCCCCAAATAAAGGAGCCCAGTGGGGCAAGTTAACAGATGCATCCTGTGCAGTATCAAAGAAATCTGACCAAATAATTGGGGGAGGTATTTCATTATGTGCATATTTCCCTGTTTTCTCCTAATGTGCTCATGGATAAATTATTTTTTCACGCTTCAGTTTAAGGTACTTGCACAAGGATCAACCAGAGAGTGCCCACAGAGAGCTGATTGAGTGTGTGAAGTTTCAAGCAGGTAGTACTAACTCTGTTTGGTTTCCAGCTCCATTTTCATTCACGTCTATAGGCCACAATAAAGTGAAACCTAAAAATTTATACTGTTCCTGACAGTGAACTGGCAAACCTTGAAAACCCAACATGGGGATCCTACTAAGACTAGGAAAATGATGAATCCTGTTCAATATCAAAGTAATCCATGCAAAAAAAAATATTGAAGCTTGCTCCTAAAGTGCTCACATGTAAAGCTGTTTCTTTCTAATTCAGGTTGGGCTACTACCACAACAAACAAATGAGAGAATGTGCACTGAGAAATGATTGAGTGTGTGAAGTTTCAAGCAGCTAGCACAAACCCTGTTTGAGTCCAGCTCCATTTCCATTCACCCCTATAGGGCAAAATGAAGTGAAACATGAATATTAAAACTGCTTCTGAGAGCAAACCCTTTTACCTAGGAGGCCCAAACATGGGGAGCATACTAAGAATAGGAAAACGGTAAATGCTGCCCAGCCAATAAATTTTAAAAAACTTACTCTAACCCTAAAACTAGTCCTAACACTTGCCCAAACTCTAACCATAACTGTAAGCCTAACCTTTTAAGAGAACCTTTGATCAAAATTTTAAACTTGGGGAGACTAGTGGGTAAGCTTACAGATGAATCCTGCACAGTATCAAAGAAATGTGACCAAATAATTGGGGGTAGTATTTCAGTACATGCATATTGCCCTGTTTTCTCCTAAAGTGCGCTTGGATAAAGTTGTTTTGCATGCTTCAGCTTATGGCTATCTTTATAAGGAAGAAACCAGAGAGTGCCCACAGACAACTGATTGAGAATGTGACGTTTCAACCAGCTAGCACCAACCCTCTGATTTCCAGCTTCATTTGCATTTACCCATATAGGTCAAAATGAAGTGAGACACTAAAAACAAACTATTCCAAACAGTGAACCATTAAACCAAGAAGGCCCAATATAGGGCACATACTAAGGATACGAAAAGATAAATCTTCCCAGTATCAAAGAAATTTGAACAAAACAAATTCTAACCCTAACACTAGCTCTAAAGATAGCCCTAACCCTAACTGTAACACTAACCCTTACCTGTTTAGAGAACCATTGATCCTAGAATTGCCAACCTTGGGGAGCCTTGTGCAGCAAGCTAAAAGATGAATACTGTGCAGTATCAAAGAAATCTGATCAAATTGTTGGTATTCTTATTTCAGTACATACATGTTTCTCTGTTTTCTCCTTAAGGGCTCTCAGATACAGTTTCTTTTGCATGCTTCATTTTTGGCCTACCTTCAAAAGAAAGAAACCAGAGAGTGCCCACTGAGAAGTTATTGTGTGAAGTCTCAAGCACCTCCTGACAACCCTGTTTAATTTCTAGCTCAATTTTCATTCACATCAGTAAGCCATAATGAAGGGAAACCTTAAAATACAAACTGTTCCTGACAGTGAACCTATTGAACCGAGAAGTCCCAAACCTGTTGAGCATAGTAAGGCTAAGTAAAAGATTAACTCTGCCCAGTATCATAGAAATTTGAAGAAAACTAGAGCCCCATGGGTGCTCTCAGCTCAGATGGAAGGCTCGGCTGTGCAGTTTCTCTGGGTGCAGATAGCAATCTCAGCCACATGGGCACTCAGTGCGCAGACAGAAGGCAGCACAGAACACAGAGACTTTGCTTGAGAATCACCAGAACGAGCTCTGGACACAGCACAAGGTCACTCCAGAACCACCCACTTCACCAAACACCATACATGGGTAATAGATGGAATCCATCTTGCAAAACCTTCCTCGCCATCTATCAGTGGGTGTGGCTACCAGCTGGGTTCTGCAGCTTATCAGGTATGTGGTTTCCAACTCCCCTACCTCCAGCTGTGATAACTCAAGATTTTTCTCACAAGCTCTTGGGGGGTGTAACTATCAATGCGGAACAGCAACTGTACAGGCACCTGGTTTCCAATTCAGAGACTAAGAGTAGGGAGGCTCCAGGAAGAAGCTCAAGCACTCTCACCCTGGCTACCTCCACCACCCTGAGCACAGAGACTCAAGCTAGGAATAGACAACTTCACCTACTGCAAGAAAAGAAAACAGAGTTCTGAGAGACTTTTTTCCTTACTTTTCTTGCTCTTCTTATCCATTCTTCTCTACTCTTCCCCTCTGGTCCTCACAACATCAACATATGTGAAACCAAGGACTTTCCATGAAATTGGACTTTAAGAACTGAATCACTAGAATAGTATAATATAGAGGAATTACATAGGCCCCACCTCACCACCTCTTTATCTGCTCTTATTTTCTTTCTCCCTCTATTTACTTGTTATTTTTTCTTCTTTTTTCTTTCTCCCTCTATCCCACATTCAGCCTCCTAACTTTTACTATTTATACATAGGGTAATTATATGAATACAGATAAGGAGTTTGAATTTATACCTTCTTCATAAATTTCCCTTGTCTAATCATTAGAGTTCTCCTTTAAAGTTGCAATGTTAGATTAATCACACACCCTCATTCCTTTTCCCCTTAACATAGTATCCTACCCCTGACCCTCACTTCTCTATATACCACCAGAAATGGTATGCCTTTTATGAAACTAATGACTATATTCTAAATGATAATTGAAGCTAACATCTGTGGACACAGAGTCTAAATATAAATGTATTTATAAATTTAGGTTTAGGCTTCGGGTTAGGGTTAGGGTTAGATTTAGAGTTAGGTTTTGATCTATGGTTAGAGCTAGGGCTAAGGATAGGGCAAGGGTGAACACTAGGGTTTGGGTTAGGTTTAGGAATACGGTAAGGTATAGGGTTAGAACTAGTGATAGGGTTAGTATGAGAGTTAGAGTTAGTCTTAGGGCTAGGGTTAGGGTTAGGGTTAGGGACAGGACTAAATTAGGGCTAGTGTTAGTATTATGTTTAGGCCTTGGGTTAGGGTTAGAATTAGGATTACGTTTAGGGTAAAGTATTGGGTTATAGCTAGGCTGAGGGCTAGGGCAAGGGTTAGTATTAGGGTTAGGTCTAGGGTTTAGGTTTAGGGATTAAAGCTAGGTTTAGTGCTAGGATGGGGGCAAATGTTTGTGTTAGAGTTAGTGCTAGTATTAGGGTTAGGGCTAATGTCAGGTCTAGAGTTACAGTTAGGGATAGATTCAGTGTTAGGTTTATGGCTTGGTCCAGTGTAGGGGTTAGGTTTATATTAAGGGTCAGTTTTAGAGCAAGGGTTATTATTAGGGTAAGGATCAAGGTGAGGGTTTGAGTTAAGTTAGGGTTTAGGTTTAGGGCTTGAATTATCATTAGGGTTTAGGTTTAAGGTAATGAATGGTTTAGGTTTAGGGTTTAGGTGTGGTTTAGTGTAATGGATAGGGTTAGGGTTAGTCCTAGGGTTAGCATAAGAATTATTATTAGGGTAATCTATAGGGTTAGACCTAAGATTGGGGGTAGAATTATGTATAGGATTCGGGCTTTCGTTTGGGTTATGGTTAGATTTACGTTTAGGGTTAAGCTAGGTTTAGCAGCTGGGGATGTGGCTCAAGAAGTAGTGTGCTCATCTGGCATGTAAAGGGCACTGGGTTTGATCGTCAGCACTACATACCAATAATATAAAGATGTTGTGTCCACCGAAATGTAAAAAATAAATCTTAAAAAAAAATAGGTTTAGGACTCAGATTAAGGCTAGGTTTTGGGTTAGGTTAGGGCTAGGGTAAAGGCTACAGCTAATGTACAAAGTAGCGATATGATTAGAGCTAGTGATAGGGTCAGGATTAGGGCTAAGTCTACTGTTAGGGTTAAGTTTATGGTTATGATGATGTTTAGAACTAGGTTTAATGTTAGGGTCAGAGTCAGAGTCCAGATTAGTTTTCAGGTTAGGGTTAGGACTAGAATTAGAGATAGGTTTAGGGCTAGGTGTAGGGTTAGGGTTTTTTTTAGGTTAAGTGTTAGGGTTAGGGTTATGATTCAGTTTTGTACTAGGGCTAGGGGTAGAGTCAGGGCTAGTTTAAGGATTAATTTTAGGATTAGCGCTAGTGTTAGTGTGAGGTTTATGCTTAAGTTTAGGGTTAGATTTAGAGTTAGGGTTAGATCTAGGCTTTGAGCTAGTGGTAAGGATAGGGCTAGGATTAGGGCTAAGCTTAGGGCTAGGTATAGGGTGATGGTAAGGTATAGGTTTAGAACTAGGTATAAGGCTAGTGTGAGAATTTGAGTTAGTCTTGTAGTTGGGTTAGGGATGAGTTAGGGATAGGGCTAAATTAGGGCTCGGATTAGGACTAGTGTTAGTGTTAGGGGTAGGCCTAGATTTAGGGCTAGGGTTAGTGTTAGAGTTAGGGTTAGATTAAGGGATGGGATTATAGCTACTTTTAGGACTAGGGTGAGGATTAAATTTAGGGTTATGGTTAGGGATAGGTTTATGATTAAGGTGAGGTATATGGCTAGAATGTGGGCTAATGTTTGTGTTAGGATTTGGACTAGGATTAGAGCTAGAGCTAATGTCAGGTATAGGGTTACATTTAGGGAGAGTTTTAGGGTTAGGTTTATAGCTAGGTCTATTGTAAGGGTCAGGTTTCTTGTTAGAGTCAGGTTTAGAACTATGGTCAGGGTCAGAGTTAGGGTTTTTATTAGATTAAGGTTTAGGGATAAGGCTCCAGTTATCATTATGGTTAGGTATACGTTAATGATAGTTTTAGGTTTAGAGTTCAGGTTAGGTGTAGGGTAATGGATAGGGTTAGGGTTAAGAATAGGATTAGGGTTCAGCCTAGGGTTAGCAGAAGCATTAGGGTTATAATTAGGGAAATAGATAGGCTTAGACCTAGTGATAGGGTTAGTGTTATGCTTAGGATTAGGGCTAAGTTAGGGTTATGGTTAGCTTTAGGGTTAAAGCTAGGGTAGGGCTTGAGTTAGGGTTAGGTTTTGAAATAGGTCAGGGCTATTACAAATGTAAGAACTTTGCTATGATAGTGCTAGTTTTAGGGTTAATGTTAGACCTAAGTATAGTTTTAGGGTTAGGTTGAGGGTTAGGGTAATGTTTAGATCTAGGGTCAGTGTTGGTGTCAGGGTCAGTGTTCAGTTTAGGGTTATGCTTAATGTGAAAGCCAGTATTAGGACCAGGGTTAAGATTAGGGGAAAGGTTAATTTTTGGCTTCAGGCTAAGGGTTTTTATTAGGGCTAGGGCTAGGTTTTTTCTTTATGTCTAGGCATATAGTTATGGATAGATTAGGATTAGTTTTAGGTCTAGGGCTAGTGTTAGGGTTACGTTTAGGTATAAGTTTACCAGCAAGGCTAGTGTTAGGGTTCGGTTTAGGGTTAGGTTCAGGTTTAGACCTATGATTAATGTTAGGGTCAGAATAAGGGTCAGGGTTAGTGTTAGGGTTAGGTTTGGTTTATGGTTAGAAATAGAATGAGGACTAGGGTTAGGGTTTGGATTAGTTTAAGGATTAGGTCTAAACTAATCCTAATCCTAATCCTTAACTAACCCAAATCCTAACCCTATTAGTAGGATTAGAGTTTGGGTTAGGTTAAGGATTAGGATTAGGATTACAATTAGGATTAGCATTGGGTTTAGGGTTTGGCATAGGGTAAGGGATAGGGTTAGAGCTAGGATTGGGGCTAGGGTTGGGGTTAAAGCTAGGTTTATGGCTCGGATTAGGGCTAGTTTTTGTGTTATGATTAAGGCTATGGTTAGAGCAACAACTAATGTAAGAACTATGGTTTTTAGGGTTAGTTTTAGGGTAATGGTTAGGGGTTAAAACTCTAGTGTTAGGATTAGGTTTAAGGTTAGGGTGAAATTTAGAGCTGTGTTAGTGTTAGGTTAATAGTCAGGGTCAGGTTTACTTTTAGGGTTATGGTTCGAACTCAAATTAAGGCTAGGGTTACTGTAAAGGTTTGTTTTAGGGTAAGGGTGGTGTTTAGAGCTAGGGTGAGTGTTAGGATATGAGCCAGAACTAGGGTTAGTAACAAGGTTAAGATTAGAACTCAAATTAGGACTAGGGTAAGGTCTAGGTGTAGTGTTAATGTTTGGTTTAAGTTAAGGTTTTGGGTAAGGGCTATTGCTCAGTTTTGTTTTACTGCAAGGGTTAGTGTTAAGGCTAGTTTTATGATTAGTGTTAGGGCTAGGGCTAGTGTTAATGTTAGGCTTAGGTTTATGGTTAGGATTAGATTTAGAGTTAGGGTTAGATCTAGGGTTAGGACTAGGAATCAAGATTAGGTAATGGTTATTACTAGGTTTAGGGCTAGGGTTAGAACTAGGTTTAGGATTACGGTAATGGATAGGGTTAGAAGTAGAGATAGGGCTAGTCTGAGAGTTAGAGTTAGTCTTAGGGCCAGGGTTAGGGTTACGGTTGGGGATAGGGTTAAATTAGGTCTAGAATTAGGGCTAGGGTTATTGTTCACCTTAGGCCTAGTGTTAGGGTTAGGGTTAGGGTTAAGTTTAGGGTAAGGATTGGCATTATAACTAGGTTTTATGATAGGGTGAGGGTTAGAATTAGGGTTAGGGCTATTATTAGGGCTAGGGTTATGATTAAGGCTAGGTTTGGGGTTAGGATGAGGGCTAGGGTTTATTTTAGTGTTAGGGCTAGGATTAGGGCTGGGGCTAATATCATATCTAGGGTTATATTTAAAGATAGTTTTAGGGTTAGGTTTATGGCTACATGTATGTAAGGGTTAGGTTTAGGGTTAGCGTCAGGTTTAGAGCTAGGTGTATTATTAGAGTCAAGTTCTGGGTTAGAAATTTGGATAGGTTAAGGTTTAAAGTTAGGGCTCGAATTATCTTTATGGTTCGTGTAATTATAGGGTGAGGTTTAGGTTTTAGGTTTGATTTAGAATAATGCATAGGTTTAGGATTAGGCATCGGGTTAAGTTTAGGCCAAGGGTTATGGTTAAGGCAATGGATAGGGTTAGAGATAGGGTTAGGGCTAGGGTTATGATTTTGATTAGGGATAGATTTAGGATTAGGTTTAGGGTTAAAACTCAAGTTAGGGCTTGGATTTGGGCTAGGTTTGGGGTTAACTTAGTGCTAGGGTTAGGAGTAAGGCTAATGTAAGTACCAGGGTTACAATTAGGGTTAAATTTAGAGTTAGGGTTAGTGGTAGGTCTAGTGTTAGTTTTAGGATTAGGGTTAGGGTGATGTTTAGACGAGGGTTAATATTATGGTCAGAGTCAGGGTGAGTGTTAGTTCTAGTTTTCAGCTTAAAACTAGAATTGGAGATAAGGTTAGGGTTAAGGTTTGGTTTAGGTTAAGGGTTAGGGTTAGGGCTATGGCTCAGTTTTGTTTTAGGGCTAGTGGTAAATTTAGAGTTAGGGTTAGGCTTAGGATTAGGTTTTGATTTAGAGTTAAAATTAGATCTAGTGTTAGGCTAGAGCTAATTATAGGGCTAGGATTAGGGTTCCAGTAAGGAATAGGGTTGGAACTAGGGATGGGGCTAGGTTGGGAGTTAGATTTAGTCTTAGAGCTAGGGTTAGGGCTAGGGTTAGGAATAGGACTAAATTAGGGCTAAGATTAGGGCTAGGGTTAATTTTTGAGTTAGGCCTAAATTTAGGTTTAGGGTTAGGTTTAAGGCTAGGTTTAGGGCTAGGATAAGGGCTGGGGTTTGTGTTAGGTTTAGGACTAGGATTAGAGCTATGGCTAATGTAAGGTCTAAGGTTATGGTTGGGGATAGTTTTAGGATCAGGGTTATGGCTGGGTCTAGTGTAAGTGTTAGGTTTAATGTAAATTCAGCCTTAGAGCTAGGAGACTTATTACGGTCAGGGTCATTGTTAGAGTTTGCTTGAGGTTACGTTTTATGGTTAAGGCTTGAGTTAGCACTAGGGTGTGGGTTAGGTACTGATAGGGTTTACAGTTTACATTAGGTTTAGGGTAATTGATAGGGTTAGGGTTAGTGATATGGTTAAGATTAGGCCTAGGGTTCGCATTAGGTTAAGGGTTATGGTTAGTATAATGGATGGATTTAGAGCTAAGTTTAGGGCTAGGTTTATGGTTAGGAATAGGTCATGAATTAGGGTTAGGGTTAGGGTTAAAACTAGGTTTAGGCTTAGGTTTATGTTTAGCAAAAGGGTTAGGTTTTGAGCTAGGGTTAGGGTGAGGGTGAGGGTTAGGTTTAGGGTTACTTCTAGGGATAAGATTATAGTACTCAGAGGGTTAAGGTTATGAATAGGGCTAGTGACATCATTAGGGATAGGGTTAGGGTTAGGGTAATGTATATGATTAGATGTAGATTTAGGGCTGGGTTTAAAGTTAGATTGAGGTTTAGGCTTAGAGTTAGGGCTATGGTTATGTTTAGGTTTATAGTAAGGGTTAGGGTTTGAGCTAGGGTTAGGTCTATGGCAAGTGTGAGATATAAGGTTAGGTCTAGTGTTAGTTTTCCAATAAGGATCAATAAGGTTAGGTTTAGGTTTAGAGTAATCGGTAGGTTTAAAGATAGGTTTAAGGCTAGGGTTAATGTTAGGATTAGGGCTAGTGTTAGGGTTAGATTGAGGTATAGGTGTAGGTTTATGTTTAGAATAATGTTTAGGCTTTGAGCTAGGATTAGGACTAAGGCAAGAGTTAGGTTAGGGTTAGGGCTAGGGTTAGGGATATGGGTAATGTAAGAGCTAGGGTTATTTTGAGGGCTAGTTGTAGGGTTAGGGTTATATCTAGGTCTAGTGTTAGGTTTAGATTTTTGGGTAGTGTCAGATTTAGAGACAGGTTTACTCTAAAGACAGGGTCATGTGTTTGGGTTAGAGTTAGTGTTAGGGATACAGCCAGAGTTAGGACTATGTTTACGTCTAGGGTAAGGTTAGTGTTTGAGTTAGGTTAAGGATTATTGTTAGGGCTAGGGCTAAGTTTATGTTTAGGTCTAGGGGTAAAGTTAAGGCTAGATTTAGGATTTGCTTTACATCTAGGGCTAGTGTTAGGGTTTGGTCTAGGGTTAGGGTCAGTTTTAGTCCTAGAGTTAGGGTCTGAATAAAGGTCAGAGTTAGTGTTAGAGTTTGGGAAAGGGTTTGAGCTAGGATGAGGGCTAGGGTTAAGACTATTAATAGGGTTAGAGTTTTGATTAACCTAAGGATTAGAGATAGGTCTAGGGTTACCATTAGGGTTAGGGTTTTTCTTAGGTTAAGGGATAGCCTTAGAGCTAGGGTTAATGTTAGAGTTAGGGTTAGTGTTAGGGTTGAATATAAATTTTGAGCTCAGATTAGGGCTAGTTTTTGTGTTAGGATTAGGGCTAGATTTGGGCATTGACTAATGTAAGAGCCAGGGTTACAATTAGGATTAGTTTTAGGGTTAGAGTTAGGGGTAGGTCTAGTATTAGGTTTAGGTTTAAGGTTAGGGTAATATTTAGAGCTAGGGTTATTGTTAGGATATGAGAAAGCATCAGGGTTAGTTTTAGGGTTAGGATTAGCACTAAAATAAGGGCTAGGGTTACTGTTTGGTTTAAGGTGAGGGCTATGTTTAGAGCTAGGGTGACTGTTATGATATCAGTCAGGTCAGGGTTTGCTTTAAGGTTAATGTTATGACTTGAATTAGGGCTAGGGTTACTTTTAGGGTTTGGTTTAAGTTTAGGATGGTCTATAGAGCTAAGGTCAATGTTAGGATATCAGTAAGGTTAAGAGTAAGTTTTAAGGTTAGGGTTAGGACTCGAATTAGGGCTAGGGTTATGTCTAGGTGTAATGTCAGGGTTTGGTTTAAGTTAAGGTTTAGGGTTAGGGCTGTTGCTCAGTTTTGTTTTAGTCCTAGGTTTAGGGTTTGGGCTAGTTATAAGATTAGCATTAGGGTTAGGGTTAGTGTTAGTGTTAGGCTTAGGCTTTGGGTTAGGGTTAGATTTGGATTTAGCATTAGATCTAGGATTAGGGCTAGGTCTAACTATAGGGCAAGTGTTAGGGCTAGGGTTATGGTTACAATAACAGATAGGGTTAGAACTAGGGCTAGGACTAGGGTGAGAGTTAGAGTTAGTCTTAGGCCTAGGGTTTTGGTTAGTTTTAGGGATAGGGCTAAGTTAGGGCTAGGATTACGGCGAGAGTTAGAGGTAGTCTTATGCCTAGGGTTTTGGTTAGTTTTAGGGATAAGGCTAAGTTAGGGCTAGGATTGGGGCTAGGGTTAGTGTTCAGCTTAGGCCTAGTATTAGGGCTAGGGTTATAGTTAATTTTAGGGTAAGGTATGTTGTTATATCTAGGTTTAGAGGTAGGGTGAGGGTTAGAATTTGGGTTAGGGCTAGGGTCAGGGTTAGGGTTATGATTAAGGCTAAATTTAGGGCTAGGATGAGGTCTAGGGTTAATTGTAGGGTTAGGTCTAGAATTAGGGCTAGGGCTTATGTCAGGTCTAGTGTTACAGTTTGGGGTAGATTTAGGGTCAGGTTTATGTCTAGGTCTATTGTAAATTTTAGGCTTAGAGTAAGGGTCAGGCTTAGAGCTAGGTGTATTTTAGGGTCAGGATCAGTGTTAGGGTGTGTTTTAGGTAAAGGTTTAGGGATAGGGATCAAATGAGCATTAGGGTTAGGGTTAGGGTTAGGGTTAGGGTAATTGATTGTGTTAGGTTTAGGTTTCAGGGAAGGTTTAGGGCAATGGAGAGCTTTAGGGTTAGCAAAAAGATTAGGGTTATGCATAGGGTTAGTATTAGGATTAGGGTTATCATAAGAATAATATAAAGGTTTAGAGCTATGGTTAGGGTTAGGGTTAGGTTAGGAATAGGGCTAGAGTTAGGTTAGGTTTTGAGTTAGGACTAGTAACCCTAGCTTAGGGTAGGGTTAGGGTTCATTTTAGGGTAAAGGTTAGGTTTTGTGTAAGGGTTAGGTCTAGGAAGAAGGTTAGGTTTAGTGTTATGGTCAGGGTTAGGTTTAGGGTTAGGGCTAGGGTTTTCATTAGGGTTAACATTAGGTTTATGGTAATAGATTGGGTTAGATGTAAGGTTAGCTTGAATGCAAGGTTAGGTTTAGGTTTAAGTTTAGTCTTAGGGCTAGGTTTACTGTTGGTTTTAAGGTAAAATTTAGGGTATGAGTTAGGGTTAAGGCTATGGCAAGGTTTAGGTTTAGGGTTAGGGTTTCAATTATGGTTAGGGATAGGGTTATCCTTAGGGTTAAGGTTAGAGTTAGACTAATGCCTAGAGTTAGAGCTAATGTTAGGTTTAGGGTTAAGGTTAGGATTAGGGCTATGGTTGGGTTATGGTTAGGAATAGTGCTATGATCAAGTTTGGGCTAAGGTTTAGTATTTGAGCTAGGGTTAGGATAAGTTGAGTGTTAGGGTTAGGGTTAGGACTGAAGTTAGGGTTAGGGTGAGAGTTGTGCTTAGGGTAGGTTTAGGCCTCAATTAGGGTTAGGGTTCTTTAAGTTTTGTGTTAGATTTAGGCCTAGGGTTAGTGCTATGTTTAATGTAAGTTCTATGGTTCTGATTAGAGCTAGTTATAGGATTAGGCTTAACGATAGGTCTAGTGTTAGGTTTAGGTTTGGGGTTAGGGTCAGGTTTAAGGCTAGGTTTAACGCTAGTGTCAGGGCCAGTGTTCAGGTTAAAGTTAGGGTTAGGGTGAAAGCAAAAACAGGACAAGGGTTAGATCAAGTGGTAGGGTTAGTGTTTGGTTTAGGTTAAGGGTTTTTGTTAGGGCTAGGACTATGTTTTTGTTTAGGTCAAGGGCTAGAGTAATAGCTAGATTTAGGATTAGGTTTAGGTCTAGGGCTAGTGTTAGGGTTAGGTTTAAGTATAAGTATACTGGTAGGGATAGTTTCAGGTTTCAGTTTAGGGTCAAATTTTAAACCTATAATTAGTATTAGGGTCAGAATTAGGGTGAAGGTTACGATGAGGTTTTGGTTAGGGTTAGATCTAGAATGAGGGCTAGTGTTAGGACTAGTGATAGGGTTATTTTGTGGGGGTTGGCTAAGGATTAGGATTAGGACTAGAGTTAGCATTATGAAGAGTGTTTGGCTTAGGGTAATGGATAGGATTAGAGCTAGGGTTAGGGCTAGGATTAGGGTTAGATTTAGGGCTAGTTTTAGAATTAGGGTTTCGGTTTAGTATTAGGGCTTGGATTAGGCTATTTTTGTGTTAGAGTTAGGGCTAGGTTTTGGCTAAGGCCAATGTAATAATAGGGTTATGATTAGGGTTAGTTTTAGGGTTAGGGTTACAGCAGGGTCTAGTGTTAGCATTAGTTTTAGGGTTACGGTGATATTTTGAGCTAAGGTTTGTGTTTTGATATGAGTCAGGGTGAGTGTTAGTTTATAAATAGGCCTAGGACTCGAATTAGAGCTTGGGTTATGTCTAGTTATGGGTTAGGGTTTGGTTTAGTTTAAGGTTTAGGGTTAGAGCAATGGCTCGGTTTTGTTTTAGGGCTAGGCCTTGGGTTAGGGCTAGTTTTAGGATTAGCAGTGGTATTAGAACTAGTTGTAGAATGAGGTTTAGGCTTTAGATTAGGATTGGATTTAGAGTTGTGGTTAGCTCTAGGGTTAGGGCTACGGCTAGGGTTAGGGATAAGGTTAGGGCTATTGTGAGGGTTACAGTAACGAATAGAATTATAAATAGAAATAGGGTTAGGGTGTGAGTTAGAGTTAGTCTTAGGGCTAGATTTAGGGGTAGGGTTAAGATTAGGGTTCAAATAGGGTTAGTATTAGCGCTATGATTAGTGTTAGGGTTAGGCGTATGGTTAGGGCTAAGGTTAGAGTTAGTTTTAGGGGAAGGGATGGGGTTATAGAGCTAGGTTCAGTGCTAGGGTGAGGGTTATATTTAGCGATAGGGCTAGGGTGAGGGTTTCATTTAGGATTAAGTCTAGTTTTAGGGCTAGGATGAGGCCTAGGGTTTGTGTTATGGTTAGGGCTAGGATAAGGGCTAGGGATAATGTAAGGTCTATGGTTATGGTTAGGGATAGTTATGGATAGGTTTATGGCTAGGTCGAGTGTAAGGATTAGGTTTAGCATAGGGGTCAGATATAGAGCTAGGTTATCATTATGGTCAGAGTATGGGTTAAGGATTAGTTTGGGTTAAGGTTTAAGGTTAGGGCTCAAATTAGCATTAGGGTTAGGGTTAGGGTTAGAGTAATGGATAGAGTTAGGTTTACAGTTCAGGTTAGCTTTAGAGTAATGTATAGGGTTAGTGTTAGGGATAGGATTCGGGTTAGGCCTAGGATTAGTATTTGGTTTAGGCTTATATTTAAAGTAATGAATAGGTTTAGTGCTAGTGTTAGGGCTTAGGTTAAGGTTAGGATAGGGCTAGGGTTTGGGTTACTCTAGGGCTAGTGTTAGGGTTAGGTTTAGGGTAAGTGTTAGGGTTTGAGCTAGGGTTAAGCCTAGGGCGAGGGTTATGGCTAGAATCAGGGCTACAGTTAGGGTTAGGGTTAGGGTTAGGTTTAGCATTAGGTTTAAGGTTATGTTTAAGGTAATGCATAAAGTTAGAGCTAGGATTTGGGCTATGTTTTCATAGGATGAGGGATAGGGTTAGAGTTAGGGTTAGAGCTAGGGTTATGTTTAGAGTAAGGGTTAGAGTTTGAGCTAGGGTTAGATCTAGGGCAAGCATTAAGTTTAGGGTTTGTGCTAGGGTTAGGGTTAAGTTTATGCTTAGGTCTAGGTTTAGGGCTTGTATTAGGGCTAGGTTTTGTGTGAGACTTATGGCTAGTGTTGTGGCTATGGATAATGTAAGAGCTAGGGTTATGGTTATGGCTAGTTTTTTGTGTTAGGGTTGTAGATATGTCTAGTGTTAGGTTTAAGTTTTGGGTTAGGATAAGGTTTAGAGCTATGGTTTGTGTTAGCGTAAGCATCATTGTTCGGGCTAGCATTGTTTTTTGGTTAGGGTCAGTATTAGAACTAGATTTAAGCCTAGGGCTAGGGTTAGTCTTTGCTTTAGGTTAACTGTTGTTTTAGGGCTAGGTTTTTGTTTAGGACTAGGGCTAGAGTTATGGCTATATTTAGGATTAAGTTTAGGTCTAGTGCTAGTGTTATGGTTAGTTTTAGGTATAGATTTACTGGTAGGGCTAGTGTTATGGTTCGGTTATTGTTAAGGTCAGGCTTTGACCTCGGGTTAGTGTTAGCATCAGAATAAGGGAAGGGTTAGGCTTAGGCTTCGGGTTAAGTTTAGAGACAGAATTAGGGCTAGGGTTAGGACTAGTAATTGAGTTAGGGTTTGGGGTAAGCCAAGGGTTAGGGTGAGAACTAGGGTAGCATTAGGGTGAGAGTTTGGCTTAGGGTAAGGAATATGTTTAGAGCTAGGGTTTGGGTTAGTGTTAGGTTTAGGGTTAGGGTTAGGGTTAAAGCTGGAGTTGAGGCTCAGATTAGCGCTAGGTTTTGTGTTGTGTTTAGGGCTCTAGCTAATGTAAGAACTAGCTTTACAGTTAGAGATAGTTTTAGGGTTTGGATTAGGGCTAGGTCTACTGTTGCAGTTAGGGTTAGGATTAGGGTGACGTTTAGAGATAGGGTTAGTTTTAGGGTCAGAGTCAGGGTCAGTATTAGTTGTAGGGATAGCTTTAGGACTAGGTGTAGCATTAAGATTTGGTTTAGGTTAAGGGTTAGGATTAGGGCTGTAGCTCAGTTTTGTTTGTGGGCTATGGCTAGGGTTAGGGTTAGTTTTCAAATTAGAATTAGGGTTAGGGCTAGTGTTAGGGTGAGGTATAGGTTTAGAGTTAGGGTTAGATTTAGAATTAGGGTTAGTTCTAGGTTTAGGACTATGGCTAGGTTGAGGACTAAGTTTAGAGCTATTGTTAGGGTTAGGCAATAGATAAGGTTGGTACCAGAAATAGGTCTAGGGCTAGAGTTAGGGTTAGTCTTAGGGCTAAGGTTAGAGTTAGGGTTACAGTTAGCAATAAATTAGGACTAGGATTAGAGCTATGTTTAGTGTTAGGATTAGGCCTAGAGTTAGGGCTAGGTTTAGTGTTAGTGATAGTATTACAGTTAGGGATAGGAGAAAAGATGTGGTTATACCTAGGTTCAGAATTAGGGTGAAGGTTGAAATTAGGGTTGAGGCTAGGGTTATGGTTCGGGTTAGGGTTAAGGCTAGGTTTAGGGCTAGGATGAGGGCTCTGTTTGTGTTAGGTTTAAGGCAAGAATTAGGTAGAATGCTAATGTCAGGTCTATGGATACGGTTAGAGATACTGTTAGTGTTTTATGGCTAGGTCTAATTTAAGGGTTATGTTTAGGGTAAGGGTCAGGTTTAGAGCCAGGTGTGTTATTAGAGTCAGTGTCTTGTTCAGAGTTTGGGTTAAGTTTTGGTTTAGTTTTAGGCTCAACTTAGCAATAGAGTTAGGGTTAGGGTTAGAGTAATTGATAGGGTTATGTTTAGTGTTCAGGTTAGGTTTAGGTAAGAATAAGGTTAGTGTTAGCGATAGGTTTAGGGTTAAGCCTAAATGGATAGGGTTAGATTTAGGTTTAGGGATAGGGTTAGTGTTAGGTTTAGCGTAACTCTTAGGATTTGAGCTAGGATTAGGACTACGGCAAGGGTTAGGTTTACGGTTGGGTCTAGGGTTAGGTTTACAGTTAGGGTTAGTGTAGGTTTAGAGTTAGGACAAGGGTTAAGTTTACAGTTAGGATTAGAATAGTTTTAGGCATAGGGCTAGGATGAGGGCTAGCATTTGTGTTAGAGTTATGGCTAATATTAGGGCTAGGTCTAATATCAGGTCTAGGGTTATGGTTAGGGATAGTTTTAGGGTAAGATTTATGGCTAGGTCTAGTGTCAGGGTTAGGTTTATGGTGAGGTTCAAGTTGAGAGCTAGGGGTATTGTAATAGTCAGCATCAGGTTTGGTTTGGGGTTAGGTTGAGGTTTAGGGTTATGGCTCAAATTAGCATTAGGTTTGAGTTAGGGTTAGAGTAATGGATAAGGTTAAGTTTAGGCTTCAGGTTAGGTTTAGGGCTTGGGTTAGGTTTAGGGGAATGGATAGGGTAAGGGTTAGGCCTAGGGTTAGCCTTAGGTTTATGGTTATCATTAGGGTAATGGATAGGGTTAGAGCTAGGCTTAGGGATAGGGTTATGTTTAAGATTAGGGCTAGAGTTAGGGTTAGGGTTAGGGTTAAGGCTAGGCTTAGGTTTAGGGTATGGGTTAGGGTTTGAGCTAGGGTTATTGCTAAGGATATGGTTAGTTTTAGGATTAGGTCTAGGGTTAGGAATAGGGTTATCATCAGGGTTAAGGTAATGGACAGGTTTAGATATCGGGTTAGGGTTAGGGTTAGGTTTAGGTTTAGGAGTAGGGTTAATGTTAAGTTTAGAATAATTGTTAGAGTTTGAGCTAGGGTTAGGACTATGGCAAGGGTTAGGCTTATGGTTAGGTCTAGAGTTAGGTTTACAGTTAGGGTTAGAGTAGGTTTAGGTTTAGGGCTAAGGTTATCATGATGTTAATGATTAGGGTTAGGGTAATTGGTGGGATTAGAGCTAAGGTTAAGTCTAGTTTTAAGTTTAGGATTAGGGCTAGGTTTAGGGTTAGGGTTAGGTTAGGCTTATCATTTTCTTAAGGTTAGGTTAAAGGTAAGGGTCAGGGATTGAGTAAGTGTTAGGTCTAGGATAAGGCTTCAGGTTAGAATCAGGGCTAGAGATAGAGTAAAGGTTAGGGTTAGGGTTAGGGTTAGTGTTAGCTTTAGGTTTAGGCTTATGTTTAGGGTAATGGATAGAGTTAGAGCTAGAGTTTGGGCTATGGTTACTGTTAGCATTAGGGCTAGGAGTGGGGTTAGGGTTTGGGCTAGGGTTATGTTTAGGGTAAGGGCTAAGTTTTGAGCTAGTTTTAGTGCTAGGGTTAGGTCACGGATTAGGTTCAGCCTTAGGTCTAGGGACAAGATTATGGTAGATTTAGGATTAGGGTTAAGGTTAGGGCTAGGGTTACATTAGGGTTAGGATAAGGGTTAGGGTAATAGATATGGTTAAATGTAGGTTTAGGTTTAGGGTTAGATTTAGTTTTAGGGTTAATGTTAAGGCTATGGTTAAGATTAGGTTTATGGTACGGATTAGGTTTTGAGCCAGGGTTAGGGCTATGGCGAGTGTTAATTATAGGGTTAGGTCTATTGTTAATTTTCTGGTTAGGGTTAGGGTTACATTTAGGGTTAAGGCTAGGGTTATCAATACTGTAGTTTTAGAGCTAGGTTTAGGGATAGGGTTAAGTTTAGGGTTAGGGCTAGGGTTAGGGTTTAGAGTAAAGTATAGGTCTAAGTTTGTATTTATGGTAAGGGTTAGGCTTTGAGTAAGGTTTAAGACTAAGGCTAGGGTTAGGTTTAGGGTTAGGGTTAGGGCTAGGGTTAGGGTTGGGTTTATGCTTAGGGCTAGATTTAGGCCTAGAATTCGCTCTACATATTGTGTTAGAACTATTAATATGGTGAGAGTTTTGATTAGGCTGAGGATTAGGGGTAGGTCTAGGGTTACCATTAGTGTTAGGGTTTTGCTTATGGTTAGGGATAGGGATAGAGCTAATGTTAGGGGTAGGGGTAGGGTTAGGTTTAGGTTTAAAGCTAGGTTTAGGGCTCCAATTAGGGCTAGTTTTTGTGTTAGTGTTAGGGCTAGGGTTAGGGCAACAGGTAATGTAAGAACCAGGGTTACAATTAGGGTTAGCTTTAGGGTTAGGGTTAGGGGTAGTTCTAGTGTTAGTGTTAGATTTAAGGTTAGGGTGATATTTAGAGCTAGAGTTATTTTTAGGATAGAAGTCAGGGTCAGGGATAGTTTTAGGGTTTGAGTTAGGACTCAAATTAGGGCAAGGTTTACTGTTAAGTTTCGGTTTAAGGTTAGTGTGGTATTTAGAGCTAGGGTGAGTGTTAGGATATGAGTCAGGGTCAGGGTTAGTTTTAAGGTTCTGGTTAGGACTCAATTAGGGCTAGGATTAGTTCTGGTAGTATTTTAGGGTTTAAGTTAAGGTTTAGGTTTAGGTCTATTGCTCAGTTTTGTTTTAGTCCTAGGGTTAGGGCTATTTTTACAATTAGTTTTAGGGTTAGGGCTAGTGTTAGTGTTAGGGTTAGGGTTACATTTATAGTTAGATTTAGATCAAGGATTGGGCTAGGATTAAGGATAGGGCAAGGGTTAGAGCCATGGTTAGAGTTATGATAAGAGATAGGGTTAGCACTAGGAATAGGGCTAGTGTGAGAGTTAAAGTTAGTGATAGGGCTAAAATTAGAGTTAGGGTTTGGGATAGGGTTAAATTAAGGCTAGAATAGGGCTAGGGTTAGTGTTCAGCTTAGGCCTCACGATAGGGATAGGGTTAGGTTTAAGTTTAGGATAAAGAATGGCACTATATCTAGGTTTAGATGTAGGATGAGTATTAGAGTTAGCATTAGGGTTACAGTTAAGGTTAGGGTTATAATTAAGGCTAGGATTAGGGCTAGTATGAGGCTCGTGTTTGTTTTAGATTCAGGGCTAGGATTAGTGCTAGGGCTAATATCAGATCTAGGGTTATGGGTAAAGATAGTTTTACGGTTAGGCTTATGGCTACATCTAGTGTAAGGGTTAGGTTTAGGGTAAGGGTCAGGTTTAGAGCTCAGGAAATTATTAGGATTAGTATTTGGCTTAGGTAAGGATTTATGTTTATGGCTCAAATTAGCATTAGCGTTAGGGTTAGGGTATATTTAGGGTTTGTTTTAAGATTCAGGTTTGGTTTAGGGTAATTGATACAGTTAGCTTTAGTGATAGGGCTAGGGTTAGGCTTAGGGTTAGCATTAGAGTAAGAGTGATGGTTAGGGTAATTGATAGGTTTAAAGCTTAGGTTAGAACTAGAGTTATGGTTAGGAATATGCCTTGAGTTAGGGTTAGAGTTAGTGTTAGAACTAGGGTTAGGGTTAGTTTTAGGGTTATGTTTAGCATAAAGGTAGGTTTTGAGCTAGGGTTAGGGCTAGGTTTAGGGTTAGGACTAGGGATAGGATTATGGTAGGTTTAGAGTTAAGGTTAGAGTTAGGGCTAGGGTTATCATTAATAGGGTTAGGGTTAAGGTAACGGATAGGGTTAGGTTAGGTTTAGATTTTGCTTTAGAGTTAGAAATAGTGATAGGGTTAGGATTAGAGCTATGGCTATGTTTAGGTTTATGGTTAGGTTTATGGTTTGATCTAGAGTTAGGGCTATGCTGAGTGTTAATTTTAGGTTATGTCTATGGTTAGTTTTCCAGTTAGTGTTAGGATTAACATTAGGTTTTGGGCCAGAATTATCAATAAGGTTATGTTTAGGGTTAGGGTAATGGGTAGGTTTAGATCTAGGTTTAGGACTAGGTTAAGTTTAGGATTTGGGCTAGTGTTAGGGTGAGATTTAGGGACAGGTCTAGGTTTATGTTTAGGGTAAGAGTTAGGCTTTGAGCTATCTTAGGACTAAGGCAAAGGCTAGGGTTAGGTATAGGGCTAATGTTAGGTTTAGAGTTATGCTTAGGGCTAGGTTTAGGCTAAAATTAGCTCTATGTTTAGTGTTAGGTTTAGACCTAGGGATAGGGCTATGGTAATGTAAGATTTAGGGTTATGATTAAGGCTAGTTTTAGTGTTAGGGTTATGGCTGGGTCTAGAATTAGGTTTAGGTTTTGGTTAGTTTCAGGTTTAGAGGTGGGTTTAGTGTTAAAGCCAGGGTCAGTGTTTGGGTTAGAGTTAAAGTTAGGGTTAAATCCAGAATTAGGACTAGGTTAAGGTCTAGTGTAGAGTTAGTGTTTGGGTTAGATAAAGGTTTTTGTTAGGGCTAGGATTTAGGATTATGTTTAGTACTAGAGCTAAAGTTCAGGCTAGATTTAGGATTAGGTTTAGGTCTAGAGCTAGTGGTAGGGTTAGGTTTAGGTATTAGGTTACAAGTAGCCCTATTGTTAGGGTTTGGTTTAGGGTTAGGGTCAGGTTTAGACCTAGGGTTTATGTTATGGTCAGAATAAGGATCAGGGTTAGGGTTAGGGTTTGGGATAGCATTAGAGCTAGAATGAGATCTAGTGTTAGGACTATTAATAGGGTTAGGATTTGGTTACCCTAAGGATTAGGGATAAATCTAGGGTTACCATTAAGGTTAAGGTTTTGCTCTGGGTAAGGCATAGGGTTAGGGCTAGGGTTAGGTTTTTGGTTAGGGTTAAAGATAGTTTTATAGCTCAGCTTCGGGCTAGTTTTGTGTGAGGTTTAAGGCTAGGGTTAGGGCAACAGCTAATATAAGTACTAGGGTTACAATTAGGGTTAGAGGTAGGGGTAGGTCAAGTGTTAGGGTTAGGTTTAATATTATGGTGATATTTATAGCTAGGGTTAGTGTTAGGATATCAGTCAGGTCAGGGTTAGTTTTAAGGTTATGATTAGGACTCAAATTAGGGTTAGGGTTAGATCTAGGTGTAGTGCTAGGGTTCGGTTTAAGTTAAGGTTAGTGTTATGCCTGTTGCTCAGTTTTGTTTTAGAGATATGGTTAGGGTTAGGGATATTGTTATGATTAGCTTTAGGTTTAGGGCTAGGGTTATGGTTAAGTTTAGGATTAAGGCTAGATTTAAGGCTAGGATTAGGGCTTTGTTTTGTGTTAGGTTTAGGGCAAGAATTAGAGCTAGGACTAATTCGGGTCTAGGTTTAGAGTTAGTGATATTTTTAGGGTTATGTTTAAGGCTAGGTCAAATTAAAATGTTATGTTTAGGGAAAAGGGTCAGATTAAGAGCTGGGGTATTATTAGGGTCAGGTTCAGGCTTCGGGTTTGGGTTAGGTTAAGGTTTAGGGTTAAGACTCAAATTAGCATTAAGGTTAGAATTAGGTTAGGGTAATGGATAGTGATAGGTTTAGGGTTCAGGTTAGGTTTAAAGTAATGGATATGGTTAGGGTTTGTGATAGGTTTAGGGTTAGGCCTAGGGTTAGCATTAGGGTTATGGTTATTGTTAGGGTAATTTATAATGTTAGACCTAGGATTAGGGCTAGGGTGATGGTTAAGATTAGGGCTAGAGTTAGGGTTATGGTCAGGGTTAGGGCGAGGGTTACAGTTAGGATTAGGTTTAGGGTACAGTATGGGGTATGAGCTAGGATTTTTGCTATGGCTAAGGTTAATTTAGGGTTTGGTCTAGTGTTATGCTCATGGTTAGTTTTACAGTTAGGGATAGAATTATCAATAGGGTTAGGATAATATGTTTAGATGTCAGGTTAAAGATAGGGTTAGGTATAGCTTAGCCTTAGGTTTAGTTTTAGGATTAGGGTTAGGGTTTGAGCTAGCTTAGATTTAGGACTAGAGTTAGGTTCACTGTTAGTTCTAGAATTAGTTTTATGTTTAGGGTTAGGGTAGGTTTAGCTTTAGGTCTAGTATTTTCATTGGGGTTAAGTTTAGGGTTAGGGTAATGGGTATGGTTCGAGGTACGGTTAGCCTAGAGTTAAGGTTAGGATTAGGGCTGGGGTTAGGTTTAGGGTTAGGCCTTGGGTTAGTGTTAGGTTTAGGTTAAGTGTAAGGGTTAGGGAATGAGCCAGGTTTATGGCTAAGGCAAGGGTTATGGTTACAGTCTGGGCTGGGTAGGGTTAGGGTTAGGTCTAGGGCTAGGGTTAGCATTAGTTTTAGGGTTATGGTTAGTGTAATGGATAGAGTTAGAGCTTGGGTTTGGGCTATGGTTACAGTTAGGATTAGGGCTAGAGTTAGGCTGAGGTTTAGGGTTTGGGCTAGGGTTATGTTTAGGGTACGTTTTAGGGTTTGAGCTAGGGTTAGGGCTAGGTTTAGTGTTAGAGTTATGCTTAGGGTTAGGTTTAGGGCTGCAATTAGGGCTAGGTTTTGTGTGAGGTTTAGGGCTAGTGTTAGGTATATGGGTAATATAAGAGCTAGAGTTATGGTTATGGATAGATTTAGAGTTTGTCTAGTGTTAGGGTTAGTTTTTGGGTTAGGATAAGATTTAGAGCTAGGGGTTTTGTTAGGGTAAGTGTCAGGGTTTAGATTAGGATTAGGTTTAGGGTTAGGTCCAGAATGAGGACTAGGGTTAGGTCTAGGGGTAGAGTTAGTATTTGGTTTAGGTTAAGGGTTATTGTTAGGGCTAAGGCTAGGGTTATGGCTATATTTAGGATTAGGTTTAGGTCTAGGGCTAGTGTTAGTGTTAGGTTTAGTGTTAGAGTTTCTGGTAGGGCTAGTGTTAGATTTCTGATGAGGTTTAGGGTCAGGTTTAAACCTAGGTTTAGTGTTAGGGTCAGCATTTGAGTTAGGGTTTGGGTTAAGTTTAGAGCTAGAATGAGGGCTAGGGTTAGCACTAGTAACAGAGTTAGGGTTGGGAAGGCATAGAATTAGGGTTATGACTAGGGTAGCAATAGGATGAGGGTTTGACTAAGTGTAAGAAATAGGGTTAGACCTAGGATTAGGACTATGGATAGGGTTAGGGTTGGGGCCAGGGTTAGGCCTTGGATTAGGGCTAGGTTTTGTTTTAGGTTTAGTGCTATGGCTAATTTAAGAACTGACATTACGATTGGGGCTTGTTTTAGGGTTAGGTTTAGGGTGAGGTCTAGTGTTAGGATAAAGTTTAAGGATAGGGTGATGTGTAGAGCTAGGGTTAGAGTTAAGGTCAGAATCAGGTTAGGGTTAGGGTTAGGACTCGAATTAGGGCTAGGTTTAGGGCTAGGTTTAGTTTTAGGGTTTGGTTTAGGTTAAGGGTTAGGGTCAGTGCTATGGCTCAGTTTTGTTTGAGGGCTAGGACTAGCGTTAGGGCTATTTTTCAAATTAGCGTTAGGGTTAGTGGTAGTGTTAGGGTGTAGTTTAGGCTTAGGGTTAGGGTTAGATTTAGAGTTAGAGTTAGATCTAGGTTTAGGGCTACAGTGAAGGTTAGGGCTAGGGTTAGGGCTAGGGTTTGAGTTATCATAAGTGATAGGGTTAGAAATAGGGATAGGGCTAGGGTGAGAGTTAGAGTTAGTCTTAGTGTTAGGGTTAGATTTAGGGTTAGAATTTGAGCTTAATTAGGGCTAGGATTAGACGTAGGGTTAGTATTAAGGCTGAGCCTAGGTTTATGGCTAGGTTGTGGTTATGGTTATGGTTAGATATGATGTTATAGCTAGCTTTAGAACTAGGGCGAGGATTAAAATTAGGGTTAGGTCTATGGTTAGGGTTAGGTTTAGAATTAAGTCTAAGATTAGGGCTAGGATTAGGGCTAGAGTTTTTTTTTAGGGTTAGTGCTTCATTAGGGCTAGGGCTAATTTCAGGTCTAGGGTTATGGTTAGAGATAGTTTTAGGGTAAGATTATTAAGGTTAAGATTAGTTTTATGGATATGGTTAGGTTTAGGGTTCAGGTTAGGTTTAGGGTAATGTATAGGTTTAGGGTTAGGAATAAGTTTAGGGTTATCCTAGGGTTAGCATTAGGGTTAGGATGAAGATTAGGGTAATGGATAGGGTTACAACTGGGGTTAGGGCTAGCTTTATGGTTAGGATTAAGGCTAGGGTTAGGTTTTGGGTTATGGCAAGAGTTAGGGTTAGGATTAGGTTTAGAGTAAGGGTTAGGGCTAGAATTAGGGGTTTGATTAGGGTTAAAAGGAGTGTTAGCACTTCGATTAGGTATATGTTTTGGGTTAGATTAGGGCTAGGTTTAGGGCTATAGCTATTGTAAGAACTAGGGTTACAATTAGTACTAGTTTTAGGGTTAGGGTTAGTGCTAGGTCTAGGGTTAGGTTTAGGTTTAGGTTTTGAGTGATGTTTAGAGCTAGGATTAGTGTAAGGATCAGATTCAGAGTCAGGGTTTGTTTTAGAGTTAGGGATAGGACTCGAATTAGAGCTAGGTTTAGGGCTAGATGTAGGCTTAGGTTTGGGTTCATTTTAAAGGGTAAGGCTAGGGCTATGGCTCGGTTGTTTTGTAGGGCTAGGTTATGGCCAGTTTTAGGATTAGCATTAGTGGTCTGGCTTGTGTTAGTGAGAGGTTTAGCTTATGGTTAGGTTATATTTAGAGTTAGGGTTACATATAAGATTAGGGTCAGAGCTAGGGTTAGGGCTAATGTAAAGGCAAGTGATAGGATTATGGTAATGGATAGTGTTAGAGATAAAAATAGGACTAGGGCGAGAGTTAGAGTTAGTCTTAGGGCTAGGGTTAGGTTAGGTTTAGGGCTAAATTAGGGCTAGGATTAGGTCTAGCGTTTTTGTTAGGGTTAGGCCTACTTTTAGGCTTAGGTTTAGGTTTAGGGATAGAGTTACGTTTAGGGGAAGGGATGGGGTTAAAGCTTATTTTAGGGCTAGGTTGAAGGTTAGAATTTCAGTTATGGATAGGGTTATGATTTGGTTTAGTAATAAGGCTAGGTTTAGGGCTAGGATGAAGGCTAGGGTTTGTTTTAGGGTTATGGCAAGAATTAGGGCTAGGGCTAGTGTCAGGTCTAGGCTTATGTTAGGGATAGAATGAGGGTTAGATTTATGGCTAGGTCTAGTGTAAGGGTTTGGTTTAGGATAAGGGTCAGGTTTAGAGCTAGGAGTGTTATTAGGGTTAGAATTTGGTTTCGGGTTTGGTTTCGGTTAGGGGTTAGGTTTAGAGCTTGAATTAGCATTAGGGTTTAGTTAGGTAATGATAGGTTTGGGTTAAGGGTTCATGTTAGGTGTAGGGTAATTGATAGGGTTAGAGTTAGCAAAAGGGTTCGGTTTAGGCCTAGGGTTAGCCTTAGGGTTATAATTGTGCTTAGAATAATGGATAGGGTTAGGGCTAGGGTTATGGTTTGTATTAGGGCTAGAGTTAGGATTAGGCCAAGGGTTAGGTTTAGGTTCAAGTTTAGGATATGCTTTAGAGTTTGAGCTAGGGTTAGTGCTAGGGTAAGGGTTAGGTTTAGGGTTAGGTCTAGTTTATAGATACAGTTAGGGTCAATGTTAGTGTTAAGGTTAGTGCTAGGGTTATCATTAGGTTTAGAGTATTGGATAGGGTTTTATTTCGTGTTAGGGTTAGGGTTAGGTTTTGGCTTAAGGTCAGGATTAGGGATAGGCTTATGGTTAGGTTTAGGGTAATGGTTAGGTTTTGAGCAAGGGTTAGTTCTATGGCAAGAGTTAGGTTTACGGTTATGTCTAGGGTTAGGGTTAGGGTAGATTTAGGGTAAGGGCTAGGGTTATCATCAGGGTTAGGGTTACGGATAGGGCAATGGGTACGGTTAGAGCTGGGGTTAGGGCTAGGGTTATCATGAGGGTTAGGGTTAGGGTTAGGACAATGGGTAGGGTTAGAGCTAGGGTTAGGGCTAGGGTTATCGTTAATGTTAGGGTTAGAGTTATGGTAATATGTAGGCTTAGAGCTAGGGTAGGGATAGGGTTAAGGTTAGGATTAGGGCTAGGGTTATGGTTAGGTTTAGGTTTAGGCCATGGGTTAGTGTTAAGGTTAGGTTAAGTTTAAGGTTTAGGGATTCAGCTAGTGTTTGGACTAGGATGAGGATTAGGGTTAGAGTCAGTGTGAGGGTTAGGGCTAGGGTTAGCATTAGTGTTAGGGTTAGGGTTAGGGTAATAGATAGAGTTAGAGGTAGGTTTTGGCCTATGGTGATGGCTAGTTTCAGGGTTAGTGATATGGCTAGGTCTAGTGTTAGGGTTATGTTTTTTGTTAGGATAAGGTTTAGAGCTAGGGTTTTTGTTAGGGTAAAGGTCAGTGTTCGGTTTAGGGTTAGGTTTATTGTTAGGGCCAGCGTTAGGACTACGGTTTGGTCTAGGGGTAGGGTTAGTGTTTGTGTTAGGTTAAGGGTTATTATTTAGGCTAGGACTAAGTTTTTCATTAGGGCTAGGCCTAGAGTTATAAGTAGATAAATAATTAATTGTAGGTTTAGGTCCAGTGTTAGGGTAAGGATTAGTTATAGGGTTACAGGTAGTACCAATGTTAGGGGTTGGTTTAGGGTTAGGGTCAGGTTTACACCTATGATTAGTGTTAGGGTAAGAATAAGACTCAGGGTTATGGTTAGGATATGGGATAGTGGTAGAGCTACATTGAGCATTAGGGTTAGGACTAGTAATATAGTTTGGTTTCCGGTTAGGCTAAGAACTAGGTTTAGGACAAGGGTAGCTTTAGGGTTATAGTTTGGCTTAGGGGTAAGGGATAGGGTTAGAGCTAGTGTTTTGGCTAGGGTTAGGGTTAGGGTTATGGCTAGGGTTAGGTTTAGGGTTAGGGCTAAAGCTAGGGTTAGAGCGTGGATTAGGGCTAGGCTAGGTTTGGTGTTAGCTTTAGGGCTACGGCTAATGTAAGAACTAGGGTTACACTTAGGACTAGTTTTAGGGTTAGTATTACGTCTAGGTTTAGGGTTTGGTTAGGTTTAGGGTTAAGGTTATGTTTAGAGTAAGGATAGGTTAGAGTTAGTGAATGTGTTAGGGTTAGGCCGAGGGTTAGCATTAGGGTTAGGATTAGGGTTAGGGTTAGTGTTAGTGTAATGGATAGGGTTAGAACTAGGGTTAGGTCTAGGGTTATGGTTAGTGTTAGTGTTAGGGTTAGTGTTAGGTTTAGGGTTAGTGCAAGGATTTAAATTTAGGGTTAGGTTCAGGGTAAGGGTTAGGACTTGGTTTAGGTTTATAGTTAGGTTTATATTTAGGTTTATAAAGTTATGGTTGGGGCTCGCATTAGGGCTAGATTTTGGGTTAAATTGGGGTTAGTGTTAGGGGTACAGATAATGTAAGAACTAGGGTTATGATTCAGGCTAATTTTAGGGTTACATTTAGGGCTAAGTCTAGTTTTATGGTTAGGTTAAGTTCAGGGTGATGTTTTGAGCTAGGGTTACTCAGGTTCAGAGTCAGGGTCAGGGTTAGTTTTAGGGTTGGGGATAGGACTCGAATTTGAGGTAGGCTTAGGGCTAGATGTAGGGTTAGGATTTGGTTTAGGTTAAGGGTTAGGGTTAGTGCTATGGCTCATTATGTTTTAGGGCTAAGGCTAAAGTTAAATGTCATTTTACGATTAATGTTAGTGTTATTACTAGTGATAGGGTGAGTTTAGGTTTAGGGGTACACTTAGAGTTATGGTTAATTCTAGGGTTAGGGCTATGGCTAGTTAGGGCTAAGGTTAGGTATAGTGTTATGATTAGGGTTAGGTTTTGTGTTAGGTTTAGAGCTAGTTTTATTGCTAGGATTAGAACTAGGTATAGAGCCTGGGCGATAGAGTTCGTCTTAAGGCTAGGGTTTGGGTTAAGTTTAAGGCTAAATTAGGGCTAGGAATATGTCTAGGATTGGTGTTTGGGTTAGGCCTAGGATTAGTGCTATGTTTAGGATTAGGTTTAGGGTTAGGTTTAGGAGAAGGGATGGGGTTATAGCTAGGTTTAGGGCTAGGGCGATGATTAGAATTAGGTTTAGGCCTAGGGTTAGGTTTGTGCTAGGATTAAGGCTAGATTTGTAGTTAGGATAAGGGCTAGGGTTTGTGTTAGGGTTAGGGAAAGTTTTAGGGATAGGGATAATGTCAGGTTTGGGGTTACGGCTAGAAATAGTTATATGGTTAGGTTCATGGCTAAGTCTAATGTTAGGATTAGGGTAAGGTGTATTTTTAGGGTCAGGGTCAGGTTTCGGGTTTGTGTTAGGTTAATTATTAGGGTTAGGGCTAAAATTAGCTTTAGGGTTAGAATTAGGGTTAGGTTAATGGATAGGTTTAGGATTCAGGTTAAATTGGGGTAATTGGTTGGGTTAGGGTTAAAGATAGGGTTAGGGTTAGGTCTAGGATTATTATTTGGGTTAGGGTTATTGTTAGGTTAATGAATAGCATTAGAGGTAGTGTTAGGGCTAAGGTTTTGGATAGGATTAGGGCTAGATTTAGGGTTATGGTTAGGGCTTAGGGCTAGGGTTAGGGTTTGGTTAGGTTTAGGTTACAGGTTAGGTTTTGAGCTAGGGTTAGAGCTAGGGTGAGGGTTAGGTTTAGAATTTTGTCTAGGGTTAGATTTTTGGTTAAGGCTAGGTTTAGTGTTAGGGTTAGGGCTAAGGTTATTTTTAGAGTTAGATTAATGGATAGGGTTAGATGTCGGGTTAGGATTAGGGGTAGTTTTAGGTTTAGGGTTAGTGTTAGAGTAAGGGTTAGGGTTTTATCTAGGGTTAAGGCTACGATAAGGGTTAGGTTTAGGGTTAGGTCTAGGATTAGGATTACATTAGAATTAGATCTACGGTTATCATTAGGTTTAAGTTTTGGTTTCGGGTAATGGATAATTTTAGAGATAGTATTAGGATTAGTGTTAACATTATGATTAGGGCTCGGATTAGGATTAGGTTTAGGGATAGGGCTAGGGTTATGTTTAGGGTTCAGTTTTGGGTTTTATCTAGGGTTAGGTCTAAGGTGAGGGTTGGGGTTAACTTGAAGGTTAGGCTTAGGTAAGGTTAGGTTAGGGTTAGGGTTATGCTTTGGGCTAGATTTAGGCCTATGATTAGGGTTAGGTTTTGTTGTAAGTTTAGAGCTAGTTTTAGTGCTATGGTAATGTAAGGGTTATGTTTAACGTCTAGTGTTAGGTTTAGGTTTAGATTTCTGTTAGGGTCAGTTTTATACCTAGGGTTAGTGTTACTGTCATGTTCTGTGTTTGGATTAGGGTTATAGTTAGGGCTAGAGCCATAATTAGGATTGGTTAGGTCTAAAGGTAAGGTTAGTGTTTGGCTTAGGTTAAGGGTTATCATTAAAGCTAGGGCTAGTTTTTTTTTTTTTTTTTTTTTTTTTTTTTTAGGTCTTCTTAAAGATATGGCTAGATTTAAGATTAGGTTTAATCTAGGGCTAGTGTTAGGGTTAGGTTTAGATATAGGGTTATGGGTAGGGCTAGTGTTAGGATTTGGTTTAGGTTCAGGGTCAGAATAAGGGTCAGGGTTAGGGTTAGGATTTGGGTTGTGGTTATAACAAAAATGAGGGCTAAGTTTAGGACTAGTAATATGGTTATGGTTTGGGTTAGACTAAGTATTAGTTTTAGGACTAGGGTTAGCATTAGGGTTGGGGTTTGGCTAGAGTAAAGGTTAAGGATAGAGCTAGGGTTAGAGCTAGGGTTTGGGTTAGGGTTAGGGCTAGTGTTAGGGTTAAGGTTAGGGTGAAAGCTAGGTTTGGGTCTCAGATTTGGGCTAAGTTTTGGTTAGCATTAGGTTTAAGGTTACAACTAATGTATGATCTAGGGTTATGATTAAATTAGGATTAGGACTAGATCTAGTGTTAGGTTAAGGTTTAGGTTTAGGCTGATGTTTAGAGGTAGGGTTAGTGTTAATGTCAGAGACAGGTTCAGGGGTAGTTTTAGGGTTAAGATTAGGACTCGGATTAGGGCTAGGCTTAGGGCTAGATGTAAGGTTAGAGTTTGGTTGAGGTAAAAGTTTAGGGTTAGTGTTATGGATCAGATTTGTTTTAGGGCTAAACCTATGGTTAGGGCTAGTTTTAGGATTAACTTTAGGGTTAGGGCTAGTGTTAGGGTTAGGTTTAGGGGTAGAATTAGGGTTAGATTTAGAGTTAGGTTTAGATCTAGGGTTAGGGCAAGGTGTAAGGTTAGGGCTTAGGGCTAGGAATAAGTTTACGGTAAATGATAGGTTTAGAATTAGGGCTAGGGATAGGGCGAGAGTTATAATTAGTCTTAAAGCTATGGTTAGGGTTAGGTTTAAGGATTAGGGCTAGGGTTAGTGTTAGAGTTAGTCCTATGGTTTAGGTTTGGACTAGGGTTAGTGTTAGGGTTAGGGTTTGGGTTTGGTTTAGGGGAAGCAATGTGGTTATAACTAGGTTTAGGGCTAGGGAAAGGGTTAGAAGTTTAGGTTATGATTTAGGCTAGGTTTTGGGCTAGGATGAGAGCTAGTGTTCATAATAGGGTTAGGGCTAGGATTAGGGCTAGGGCTAATGTCAGGTCTAGGGTTACAGTTAGGGATAGGTTTCGGGTTATGTTTATAGTTAGGTCTAGTGTAAGGGTTAGATTTAGGGTAAGGGTCAAGTTTACAGCTATGTGTATTATTAGATTCAGTGTATGGCTTAAGGTGTGGTTTAAGTTAAGGTTTAGGTTTAGGGCTCAAATTAGCATTAGAGTTAGAGTTAGTGTTAGGGTAATGAATAGGCTTAGGATTAGGGTTCAGGTTAGTTTTAGGGTAATGGATAGGTTTAGGAATGTGATAGGGTTAGGGTTAAACCTAGGGTTAGCATTAGGGTTAGGATTATGGTTAGGGTAATGGATATAATTAAAGCTAAGGTTAGGGCTAGGGTTAAGGTAGTGGATATAATTAGAGATATGGTTAGGGCTATGGTTAAGGTTAGGATTAGTGCTAGTGTTAGGTTAGGGTTTGGGATAGGGCTAGGATTATGTTAAGGGTAAATGTTAGACTTTGAGCTAGGGTTAGGTCTAAAGCGAGGCTTAGAGTTAGGGTTAGGGCTAGGGCTAGGTTTAGGGTTACACTTAGGGCTATGTTCAGGCCTAGGATTAGGGCTAGGTTTTGTGTTAGTTTAGGCCTAGGGTTAGGGCCATGGGTAATGTAAGAGCTAGGGTTATGATTAGGTCTAGTTTTAGGGTTAAGGTTATGGCTAGGTCTAGTGTTAGGATTAGGTTTTGGGTTAGGGTGAGCTTTGGAGCTAGGATTACGTTAGGGTCAGTGCCAGTGTTCAGGTTAGAGTTAGTGTTGGTTTTAGTGCCAGAATTAGGAATAGGGTTAGGTCTAGGGGTAGGGTTAGTGTTTGGGTTAGGTTAAGGGTTATTGTTAGGGCTAGGGCTATGTTGTTGTTCAGTCTAGGGCTAGAGATATGGCTACATTTAGGATTAGGTTTAGGTCTAGGGCTAGTGTTAGGTTTAGGTTTAAGTATAGGATTACCCGCTTACGTTTAAGTATAGGATTAGTGTTCAGTTTCGGGTTAGGGTCAGGTTTAGACCTACGGTTTGTTTTAGGGTCAGAATAAGTGTCAGGGTTAGTGTTTGGGTTTGGGTTAGGGTTAGAGCTAGAACGAAGGTTAGAGTTAGGACTAGTAATAGGGTTAGGGTTTTGGTTAGGCTCTGGATTAGTGTTAGCACTGGGGTTAGCATTAGGTTTAGGGTTTAGCTTAAGGTAATGGATAAGGTAAGAGTTAGGATTAGAGCTAGGGTTAGGTTATGGATTAGTGCTAGTTTTAGGGTTAGGTTAAAAATAGGGTTAGCGCTCAGATTAGGGCCAGGTTTGGGGTTAGGTTGGGACTAGTGTTAGGCCTACAACTAATATATGAACCAGGGTTATGATTATGGCTACTTTGTGGGTAAGTGTTATGGCTAGGTCAAGTGTTGGGGTTAGTGTTAGCATTAGCGTGATGTTTAGAACTAGGGTTAGTGTTTGGGTCATGCCCAGTGTTCAGATTATAGTTAGGGTTAGGATTCAACCCAGAATTATCACTAGAGTTAGGTCTAGGTGTAGGGTTAGTGTTTGTCTTAGGTTAAGGTTTATCATTAGGGCTAGGGCTAGGATTTTGTTTAGGTCTAGGGCTAGAGATATGGCTAGATTTAGGATTAGGTTTAGGTCTAGAGCTAGTGTTAGGGTTAGGGTTAGGAATAGGTTTATTTCTAGTGCTAGTTTTAGGGTTCAGTATAGGGTTAGGGTCAGATTTAGACCTACAGTTACCATTAGGGTCAGAATAATTGTCATGTTTGAGTTATGGTTAGAGCTAGAATTATGGCTAGGGTTAGCACTAGTAATAGGGTTAGGGTTTGGGTTAGGCTAAGGATTAGGGTTAGGCCTAGGATTAGCATTATGGTTAGAGTTACCTTAGGATAAGGGATAGGATTAGAGTTAGGGTTAGGGCTATGTTTAGGGTTAAGGTTAGGGATAGTGTTAGGTTTAAGTTTAGGGTTAAAGCTAGGTTTAGGTCTTGCATTAAGGCTAGGTTTTGGTTAGAGTTAGGGCTAGGTTTAGAGTTATGGCCAATGTATGGTCTAGGTTTCGATTTGGCTAGTTATAGGATTAGGGCTAGGACTAGGTCTAGTGGTAGGATTAGGTATAACATTAGGGTGGTGTTTAGAGCTAGGGTTAGTGTTCGGGTCAAATTCAAGGTCAGAGTAGTTTTAGGGTTAGGGTTTCGACTCGAATTAGGGCTAGGGTTAGGGCTAGGTGTAGGGTTAGGTTTTGATTTAGGTTAAGATTTAAAGTTAGGGCTACGGCTCAGTTTTGTGTTAGGGCTAGGACTATGGTTAGGGCTAGTTTTAGGTTTAACATTAGGTTTAGGGCTAGTGTTAGGTTTAGGTTTAGGCTTAGGGTTAAAGTTAGATTTAGATTTAGGATTAAATCTAGGGTTAGGTATAGTGCTATGGATAGGGCTACTGTTAGGTCTTGGTTTATGGCTAGGATTAGGGTTATGGTAAGGGATAGGGTTAGAACTAGGAATAGGGCTAGGCTGAGAGTGAGAGTTAGTATTATGGCTAAGCTTAGTGTTTGGTTAGGTATAGGGCTTAATTAGGTCTAGGAATAGGGCTAGGTTTATGGTTATGTTTAGGCCTAGGGTTAGTTTTAGGCTTACGGTTAGGTTTAGTGTAAGCGATGGGGTTAGAGCTAGGGATAGGGCTAGGGTGATGGTTAGGATGAGGGTTAGGGCTAAGGTTTCATTAGAGTTATGATTAAGGCTAGGTTTAGGGCTAGGATGAGGGCTAGGGTTTGTGTTAGGGTTAGGGTTAGGATTAGTGTTAGGCAAATGTCAGATCTAGGGTTATGGTTAGGGATAGTTTTACGGTTAGGTTTATGGCTATGTTTAGTGTAAGTGTTAGGTTTAGGGGAAGGATCAAGTTTAGAGCTATGGGTATTATTAGGGTCAGGTTCAGGTTTAGGGTTTTGTTTAGGTCATCATTTAGGGTTAGGGCTCAAATTAGCATAGGTTTTGGGTTAGGGTAATTATAGGGTGTGGTTTAGGGTTGAGCTTAGATTTAGCATAATGGATAGGGTTACAGTTAGGGATAGGGTTAGATTTAGGCCTAGGGTTAGCATTATAATTAGGGTTATGATTATGGTAATTGATAGGGTTAGAGCTAAATTTAGGGCTAGGGTTATTGATAGGATTAGGGCTAGGGTTAGGGTTAGGGTTAGGGTTAGGGTTCTGGGTTTGTTTTGTGTTAAGTTTAGGGCTAGAATTATGACTAGGGCAAATCTAGTATAAAGGTTAGGTTTAGGGGTAGGGTCAAGGTTAAAGCTAGGTATGTTATCATGGGAAGGGGCAGAGTTAGGGGTTTGGGTTAGGTTAAGGTTTAGGGTTAGGGCTTGAATTAGCATAAGGGTTAAGGTTAGGGTTCAGGTTAGGTTTAGGTTAATGAAATAGGTTAGGGTTAGGGATGAGTATAGGGTTAGGCCTAGGGTTACCATTAGAGTTATGGTTATTGTTAGGGTAATGGATAGGGTTAGAGCTAGTGATAGGGATAGTGTAATGGTTAGAATTCTGGCTAGAGTTAGGGTAAGGTTTAGGCCTAGATTTTGGGTTCGGGTTAGGGTTAGGGTTAAAGCTAGGGTTAAAGCTAGGGTTAAGGCTCGAATTAGGCTTGGTTTGGGGTTTGGTTAGGGCTAGGGTTAGGGCTATGGATAATGTATTAACTAGTGTTGCAATTATTGCTAGTTTTAGGGTTAGTGTTAGGGTTAGAGCTAGGTTTACTGTTATGGTTAGGTTTACAGTTAGGGTGATGTTTAGAATAAGGGTTATTGTTAGGGACACTGTCAGAGTCAGGGTTAGTTTTAGGGTTAGGTTTAGAATTCAAATTATGGCTAAAGTTAGTACTAGGTGTACGGTTAGGGTTTGGTTTAAGTTAAGGGTTAGGAATATAGGTTGGTTTTGTATTAGGGCTAGGTCTATGGTTACGGCTAGATTGTGGATTAGCATCAGGGTTAGGGCTAGTGTTAGGTTGAGGTTTAGGCTTAGAGTTAGGGTTAGATTTAGAGTTAGGGTTAGATCTAGGGTAGGACTAAGGGTTAGTGGTAGGTTTAGAGCTAAATAAGTTCTAGGATTAGGGCTAGGGTTAGTGGTAGTTTTAGGGCTAAATCAGTGCTAGTATTAATGCTAGGGGTTAGTGTTGGGGTTAGTCCAAGGGGTTGGGCTAGAGTTAGGGTTAGCATTGGTGTTAAGGTTAAGTTTAGGGGAATGGGTGGGGTTATAGCTTGCTTTAGGGCTAGGGTGAGGGTTAGAATTAGGATTAGGCCTAGGGTTATGATTCAGCTTAGGATTAAGGCTAGGTTTAGTGCTTAGTTATGGGCTAGGTTTTCTGTTAGGGTTATGGCTAGGACCAGGTCTAGGACTAATATCAGGTCCTGGGTTAAAGATAAGGATAGTTTTAGGGTTAGGTTATGGCTAGGTCTAGTGTAAGGGTTAGGTATACAGTAAGAATGAGGTTTAGTGCTAGGGGAATTATTAGGGTCAGTGTCAGGGTTAGGGTATGGTTTAGGTTTGAGTTTAGGTTTAGGGCTTGAATTAGCATTAGGGTTGGGGTTAGGGTAATGATTGGATTAGGTCTAGGGTTCAGGGTAGGTTTAGGTAATTGATAATTTTGGGGATAGTGATATGTTTAGGGTTAGGCCTAGGGTTATCATTAGGGTAAGGGTTATGTTTAAGGTAATGATACAGTTAGACTTAAGGTTAGGGCGAGGGTTATGGTTAGGATTAGGTCTTGAATTAGGGTTAGGGTGAGAGTTAGAACTAGGGTTAGGTTAGGGTTATGTTTAGTGTAAGGATTAGGTTCTGAGCTATGGTTTGGGCTAGGCTGAGAGTTAGGTTCAGGATTAGGTCTAGGGATAGGATTACGGTATATTTTGTGTTAGGGTTAGGGTTAGGATTAAGCCTAGGATTAGTGGTAGTGTCAGTAAAAGGGTCAGGGTAAGTGTTAGGGTTTTGGATAGGGTTAGATCTAGAATGAGGGCAAGGGTAAGGGCTATTAATAGGGTTAGTGTTTTGGTTAGCCTAAGGATTAGGGATAGGTCTAGGTTTACCCTTAGTTTTAGGGTTTTGCTTAGGTAAGAGATTGATTTAGAGCTAGGGTTAGGGCTATGGTTATGGTTAGAGTTAGGGATAAAGATAGGTTTGGGCCTCATATTAGGCCTAGGTCTTGTGTTAGGGTTAGGGATAGTGTTAGGGCAATGGCTAATGTAAGAACTAATGTTACCATTAGGGTTAATTTTAGTGTTAGGGTATGTTTTAGGTTTAGTGTTGGAATTAGGTTTAAGTTTAGGGTGATATTTATAGCTAGGGTTCATGTTAAGATAGGACTCAAGGTCAGGCTTAGTTTTAGGAGAATTAGGACTCGAATTAGGGCTAGGGTTACTATTAGGGTTCAGTTTAAGGTGAGGGTGGTGTTTAGAGCTAGGGTGAATGTTAGGATATGAGTCAGGGTCACGGTTGTTTTAAGGTTAGGGTTAGGACTCTAATTAGGGCTAGTGCTAGGTCTAGTTGTTGTGTTAGGATTTGGTTTAAGTTAAGGTTTAGGGTTAGGGCTCATACTCGCTTTTGTTTTAGTCCTAGGGTTAGGGTTAGCACTAGTGTTAGTGTAAGGCTTAGGCTTAGCGTTAGGGTTAAATTTGGAATTAGGGTTAGATCTAGGGTTAGGGCTAGAACTAAGGATATGGCAAGGGTTATGGCTAGGTTTAGGGATATGCAAAGGGATAGAGTTAGAATTAGGAAAAGGGCTAGGGTGAGAGTTAGTCTTAGGGCTAGGGTTAGGGTTAGGGTTAGAGATAGGGCTAAATTAGGGCTAGGATTAGGGCTAGTTTTAGTGTTTAGTTTAAGCCTATGGTTAGGGTTAGGTTTAGAGTTATGGTTAGGGTTAGGGTGAGGGTTAGAGTTTAGAGTTAGAGTTTAGAGTTTAGCTTTAGATTTAGGGCAAAGTTTGGGGTAAGGGATGGCTTTATAGCTAGGTTTAGAGGTAGAGTAAGGGTGAGAATTAGGGTTAGGGCTGTGGTTAGGGTTAGGGTTATGATTAAGGCTAGGTTTAGGGCTGTGATGAGGGCTAAGGTTTTTTTTTAGGGTTAGGGCTAGGATTAGTGCTAGGGCTAACTTCAGGTCCAGAATTATGGTTAAATATAGTTTTAGGTTAAGATTATGGGTATGTCTAGTGTAAGGGTTAGGTTTAGGGTTAGTGTGAGGTTTAGAGCTAGGGGTATTATTGGGGTCAAGTTCTGGGTTAGGGTTTGGGACAGGTTAATGTTTAAAGGTAGGGCTTGAATTAGCATTAGGGTTAGGGTTAGGGTTATGGTTATGGTAATGGATAGAGTTAGAAATCAGTTTAGGGCTTGGGTTATGGTTATGATTAGGGCTAGGTTTTGGGTTAAGTTAGTGTAGGGTTAGGGTTATGGCTAATGTAAATACTAGGGTTATGCTTACGGCTAATTTTAGTGTTTTATGGCTAGGTTTACTGTTAGGTTTAGATTTAGGTTTAGGGTGATATTTTGACCTCGAGTTAGTGTTATAGTCAGAGTAAGGGTCAGGGTTAGTTTTAGCGTTTGGCTTAAAACTCGAATGAGGGCTGGGGTTAGGGCTAGGTGTAGAGTTAGGGCTTGGTTTAGGTTAAGGGTTATGGTTAGAGCTTTGGCTCAGTTTGGTTTTAGGGCTAGGGTTAGGGTTAGTGAAATTTTTAGGATTAGTGTTAGGATTAGGGCTAGTCTTAGATTTATGCTTAGGCTTCGGTTTAGGGTTAAATTTAGAGTTAGGTTTTTATCTAAGGTTAGTGCTAGGGCTGAGGATAGGGCAAGAGTTAGGACTAGGATTTTGGGTAGGTTTAGGTTTATGGGAAGGGATAGGAATGAAACGAGTGATAGGGCCAGTGTGATAGTTAGAGTTATTCTTAGGGCTATGATTAGTGTTAGGGTTAGGGATAGGGCTAAATTACAGCTAGGGTTAGTGTTAGAGCTAGGGTTAGGGCTAGTGTTAGAATTAGCATCAGGGTTAGGGCTAATTTTAGGCTTAGGCATCGAGTTAGGGTTATATTTAAAGTGAGGTTTCAATCTAGTGTTAAAGCTAGGGCTAAGGATAGGGCAATTGTGATGAAAACGGTTAGGGTTAGAGTTAGGGTTATGTTTATGGTAAGGGATGTGGTTTGGGCTAGGTTTAGGGCTAAGGCAAGTGTTAGTATTAGGGTTAGGGCTTAATTAGGGTTAGGGTTATGATTAAGGCTAGGTTTATGGCTAGGATGAGGTTTAGGGTTTGTGTTAGGATTGGGGATAGTATTAGGGCTAGGGCTAATGTAAGTTCTAGGGTTATAGTTAGGGCTAGATTTAGTGTTAGGTTTATGGCTTGTTCCAGTGTAAGGATTACATATAGGGTAAGATTTAGTTTTATATCTAGGGTTATTTTTAGGGTCAGGGTCAGAGTCAGGTTTAGGGTTTGGGTTAGGTTAGGATTTAGGTTTAGGGTAATGACAGGGTTAGTATTAGGGTTTAGGTTTGGTTTAGTGTAATGAATAGGGTTAGGGTTAGGCCCTAGAGTTAGCTTAAAGGTTAGGGTTATTGTTAGGGTAATGGATAGGTTTAGACCTAAGGTTAGGGCTAGGGTTATGTATAGGATTAGGGCTAGTTTCGGGTTAGGGTTAGGTTTAAATTTAGGGTTAAAGTTAGAGTTAGGACTCGGATTAAGGCTAGGTTTTGGGTTAGGTAGGGCTAGGGTTAAGGCTACCACTAATGTATGAAGTACGGTTATGATTAGTGCTAGTTATAGGGTTAGAGTTAGGGCTAGGTCTAGTGTTAGGTTGAGGTATACGGTGATGATTATTTTTAGAGCCAGGGTTAGTGTTAGGGTCAGAGTCAGGGTCACGGTTAGTTTTTGGGTTAGGGTTAGGACTAGAATTAGGATATGGTTAGGGCTAGGTGTAGGGTTAGGGTTTGTTTTAGGTTAAGGGTTAGGATTATGGCTATGACTCGGTTTTGTTTTAGGGATAGAGCAAGGGTTAGAGCTAGTTTTAGGATTAGCATTAGCATTAGGGCTAGTTCTAGGCTTAGGTTTAGGATTAGGGTTAGGGTTAGATTTATAGTTAGGCTTAGATCTAGGGTTATGGCCAGGGCTATGAATCGGGGCTAAGATTACACCAAGGGTTAAAACTAAAATTAGGGTTCTAGTAAGGGATAGAGTTAGAACAAGGGTTAGGGTTAGGGTGAGAGTTACAGTTAGTCTTTGGGCTAGAGTTAGGGTTAGGATTAGGGATAGGGCTAAATTAGGGCTAAGATTAGGGCTAGGGTTAATGTTAGGGTTAGGCCTAGGATTTGGGTTAGGAATAAAATTAAGGCTATGTTTAGGGCTAGGATAAGGGCTAAGATTTGTGTTAGGGTTAGGGCTAGGATTAAGGCTAGGGTTAATATCAGGTCTAGGGTTAAGGTTAGGAATAGTTTTAGGTTAGGTTTATTACTGGGTCTAGTGTAAGTGTAAGTCAGGGTAAGACTCGGGTTTATAGCTAAGGGAATTATTAGAGTCATGGTCAGTTTAGAGTTTGGGTTTAGGTTTGAGGTTAGGTAGAGCTTGAATTAGCATTAGGGTTAGGGTTAGCATAATGATTGGGTTAGGTTTAGGGTTCAGGGTAGGTTTAGGGTAATTGACAGGTTTGGAGAAAGTGATAGGTTTAGGGTTAAGCCTAGGGTTAGCATTATGGTAAGGGTTATTTTTAGGGTAATGGATACAGGTAGAGTTAAGGTTATGGCTAGGGTTATGGTTAGGATTAGGTCTTTTTTTTTTGAGAGAGAGAGAGAGAGAGAGAGAGAGAGAGAGAGAGAGAGAATTTTTTTAATATTTATTTTTTAATTTTTCGGTGGACACAACATCTTTGTTTGTATGTGGTGCTGAGGATCGAACCCGGGCCGCATGCATGCCAGGTGAGCGCACTACTGCTTGAGCAACATCCCCAGCCCAAGGACTAGGTCTTGTGTTAGAGTTAAGGTGTGAGGGTTAGAACTAGGATTAGGTTTAGGGTTATGTTTAGCGTAAGGGTTAGGTTCTGAGCTATGATTAGGGCTAGGCTGAGAGTTAGGTTCAGAGTTAAGTCTAGGAATAGGATTATGGTAAATTGTGGGTTAGAGTTGGGGTTAGGATTAGACCTAGGTTTAGTGTTATGGTCAGAATAAGGGTCAGGGTTAGGGTTAGGGTTTGGTATAGTGTTAGAGCTAAAATGAAGACTAGGGTTAGGACTATTAATAAGGTTAGGGTTTTGGTTAGTCTAAGGACTAGGGATAGGTCTAGGGTTACTCTTAGTTTTAGGGTTTCACATAGGGTAAGGGATTGATTTAGATCTAAGGTTAGGGCTATGGTTAGGGTTAGAATTAGAGTTAAAGCTAGGTTTAGGGCTCGGTTTAGGACTAGCTTTGTGTTAGGTTTAGGGCTAGGATTAGGGTAACGGCTAATGTAAGAACTAGGGTTACCTTTAGGGTTAGTTTTAGGGTTAGGGGTAGGGGTAGGTTGAGTGGTAGGGTTAGGTTTAAGGTTAGGGTAATATTTATAGCTACGGTTCTTGTTAGGATAGGAGTCATGGTCAGGGTTAGTTTTAGGGTTAGCATTAAGAGTCGAATTAGGGCTATTGTTAATGTTAGTGTTTGGTTTGAGTTTAGGGCAGTGTTTAGAGCTAGGGTGAGTGTTAGGATATGAGTCAGGGTCAGGATTAGTTTTAAGGTGAGTCTTAGGACTCGAATTAGGGCTAGGTTTAGGTCTAGGTGTAGTGTTAGTGTTTAGTTTAAGTTAAGGTTTAGGGTTAGGGCTATTATTCAGTTTGGGTTAACTGCTAGAAATAGGGTTAGGGCTAGTTTTATGATTAGCATTAGTGTTATGGCTAGTGTTAGTTTGGGGCTTAGGTTTAGGTTTAAGGTTAGATTTAGAATTAGAGTTAGGGCTGGGACCAAATTTAGGGCAAGTGTTAGGGCTAGTGTTAGGTTTACAGTAGTGGATAGGGATAGAACTAGGGATAGGGCTAGGGCAAGAGTTAGAGTTAGTCTTAGGGCTAGGGTTAGGATAAGATTAGAGATAGAGCTAAATTAGGCTAGGATTAAGGCTAGGTTTTGTGTTTAGCTTAAGCCTAGGGTTAGGGTTAGGGTTAGGTTTAAATTTAGGGTAAGGGATGACATTATAGCTAGGTTTAGAGGTAGGGTGAAGGTTAGAATTAGAGTTAGGTGTAGGGCTAGAGTTATGGTTATGATTAAGGCTAGGTTTAGGGCTAGGATGAGGGCTAGGTGTGTTTTTAGGGTTAGGGCTAGGATTACGGCTAGATCTAATTTCAGGTCCAGAATTATGGTTAAAGATAGTTTTAGGATTAGGTTTATGGCTATGTCTAGGCTAAGGTTAGGTGTTGGGTTACGGTCAAGTGTAGAGCTAGGGGTATTATTAGGGTCAAGGTCAGAGTTAGGGTTTGAGATAGGTTAAGGTTTCGAGTTTGGGCTTGAATTAGTTTTATGATTAGGGTTAGAGTAATGATAGGGTTAGGTTTAGGATTCAGGTTAGGTTTAGGGTAATGGAAGTGTTAGGATTCGGGATAGGGTTAGGTTTATGCCTAGGGTTATCATTTTGGTTAGGGTTATTATTATGGTAATGGATAGAGTTAGAGATCAGTTTAAGGCTAGAGTTATGGTTACAATTAGGGATAGTGTTAGGGTTAGGTTAGGTTTAAAGCTAGGGTTAGGGCTTGGATTAGGGCTAGGTTTTCGGTTATGTTAGAGCTAGGCTTAGAATTTCAGCTAATGTAAATACTAGGTTTACTATTAGGGCTATTTTTAGGGTTTTAGTGCTAGATTTAGTGTTAGGGTTAGGTTGAGGGTTAGGGTGTTGTTTAGAGCTAGAAATGTTAGGGTCAGTGTCAGGTTCAGTGTTAGTTTTAGGGTTTGGCTTCCAAATCAAATTAGGGCTAGGGTTAGGTCTAGTTGTAAGGTTAGGGCTTGGTTTAGGTTAATGGTTAGGGTTAGAGCTATGGCTCAGTTTTGTTATAGGGCTAAGACTAGTGTTAGGGCTCATTTTAGGATTAGTATTGTGGTTTAGGCTAGTGTTAGGGGTAGACTTAAGCTTCAGGTTAGGGCTAGATTTAGAGTTACGTTTTGCCTAAGGTTAGTTCTAGGGATAAGGGTAGGGCAAGGTTTAGTACTAGAGTTAGGGCTAGGGTTAGGGTTATGGTAAGGGACAGGGTTAGAACGAGTGATAGGGCTAGTGGGAGAGTTAGAGTTAGTCTTAGGGATAGGGTTAGGTCTAGGTTTAGGGATAGGGCTAAGTTACAGCTAGGGTTATGTTAGGGTTAGGGTTAGGGTTAGTTTTAGGATTAGGTTTAGGCATCGGGTTAGGGTTAGATTTAGAGTTAGGTTTAGATCTAGGGTTAGTGCTAGGGCTAAGAATAAGGCAAAGGTTACATTAGGATTAGGGTTAGAGTTAGGGTTTAGTTTAGGGTAAGAATGTGGTTATAGCTAGGTTTAGGGCAATGCGAAGGATAGTATTAGGGTTAGAACTAGGTTTAGGGTTATGATTATGATTGAGGCTATGTTTAGGGCTACGATGAGGACTAGGATTTGTTTTAGGGTTAGGGATAGTATTAGGGCTATGGCTAATGTCAGGTCTAGGGTTACAATTAAGGATAGATTTAGTGTTAGGTTTATGGCTTGGTCCAGTGTAAGGGTTAGGTTTTTGGTTAGGGTCAGGTTTAGATCTAGGGTTATTTTTAGAATCAGGGTCAGGATTAGGGTTTGTGTTAAGTTAGTATTTAGGTGCAGGACTCGAATTAGTGTTAGATTTAGGGTTAGGGTAATGACAGGGTTAGGTTTAGGGTTGAGGTTTGGTTTAGTGTAATGTATAGGGTTAGGGTTAGGCCTAGGGTTATCAGAAGTGTTAGGGTTATCGTTTGGGTAATGGATAGGGTTTGCCCTAAGGTTAGGGCTAGGGTTATGTTTAGAATTAAAGCTAGTGTTTGGGTTAGTGTTAGGTTTAAATTTAGGATTAAAGCTAGGTTTAGGACTCGGATTAAGGCTAGGTTTTGGGTTAGTTTAGGGCTAGGGTTAAGGCTACCACTAAAGTACAAAGTAGGTTTATAATTACAGCTAGTTAAAGAGTTAGAGTTAGGTCTAGGTCTAGTGTTAAGGTTAGGTTTACTGTGATGATGATGTTTAGAGCCAGGGTTACTGTTAGGTTCAGAGTCAAGGTCAGGGTTAGTTTTTGTGTTAGGATTAGACTATAATTAGGGATAGAATTAGGGCTAGGTGTAGGGTTAGGGTTTGGTTTAGGATAAGGGTTAAGGTTAGGGCTATGACTCTATTGAGTTTTGTTTTAGGGCTAGGGGTAGGGTTAGGGTTAGTTTTAAGATTAGTGTTAAGGTTAGGGCTAGAGTGTGAAATTTAGGTTTAGGTTAAGGATTAGGGATAAGAGTAGAGTTATGGTTAGATTTAGTCTTAGGGTTAGGGTTAAATTTAGAGTTAGGTTTAGATCTAGGTTTTGAGAGAGGGCTAAGTATATGTCTAGAGTAGGGCTATGTTTAGGGCTAGGTGTATGGTGATGGTAAGGGATAGGGTTAGAACTAGGTATAGGGCTAGTTTGAAAGTTAGAGTTAGTCTTAGGGCTAGGGTTATGGTTCAGGATAAGGCTAGATTAGGGCTAGGATTAGGGCTAGTGTTAGTGTTAGGGTTAGGCCTAGGGTTAGAGCTAGGGTTGGTGTTAGGTTTAGGGTTAGGGTTAGGTTTAGGGTAATGGATGGGAATATAGCTACTTTTAGGACTAGGGTGAGTTTTAGGGTTAAGGTTAGGGCTAACATTAGGGTTAGGGTTATGATTAAGGCGAGGTTCATATGTAGGATGTGGGCTAAGTTTCGTATTAGGGTTAGGGCTAGGATTAGAGCTAGGGCTAATTTCAGATCTAAGATAAAGTTAGGGATAGTTTTAGGGTTAGGTTTAAGCCTAGATCTAAAGTAAAGTTTAAGTTTATTGTTAGGGTCAGGTTTAGACCTATGGGTATTAGTAGAGTCAATGTCATTTTAGGGTTTGGGTTAGGTTAAGGTTTAGGTTTAGGGCTCAAATTAGTCTTATGTTTAGAGATCAAGTAATGACACAGTTAGGTTTAGGGTTCAGTTTACGTGTAGGTTAATGGAGAGGGTTAAGGCTAGTGCAAGGATTAGGGTTCCACCTAGGGTTAGCATAAGGATTATAGTTATCTTAGGGTAATGAATGGGGTTAGAGCTAGGATTAGGGCTAGGGTTATGGTTAGGATTAGGTCTAGGGTTAGGCTTAGGGTTATGGTTAGGGCTAGAGTTATTGTTAGGGTTATGTTTAGTGTTAAAGCTAAGGTAGTGCTTGGATTAGGGCTAGCTTTTGTGATAGGTTAAGACTATGGCTAATGTAAGAACTAGTGTAATGATTAGGACTAGTTTTATTATTAATGCTATGGCTAGATGTAGTTTTAGGGTTAGTTTTAGAGTTAGGGTGAAGTTTAGAGCTAGGGTTAGTGTTAGTGTCAGGGACAGTGTTCAGGTAGGGTAATGGTTAGGGTTAAAGCCAGAATTAGGACTAAGATTAGGTCTAGAGGTAGAGTTTGGGTTAGGTTAAGGGTTATTTTTAAGGCTACATCTAGTTTGTCTTTAGGTCTAGAGCTATAGTTATGGCTAGATTTAGGTCTAGGTCTAGTATTAGGGGTAGGTTTAGTTATAAGGTTACCAGTAGGGCTAGTGTTAGGGTTCGGTTTAGGGTTAGATTTAGATTTAGACCTAAGATTAGTGTTAGGGTCAGAATAATGGTCAGGGATAAGGTTAGGGCTTGGGTTATTGTTAGATCTAGAATGAAGGCTAGGGTTAGGACTAGTTATAGACTTAGGATTTTCGTTAGGCTAAGGATTAGTGCTAAGAATATGGTTAGCATTAGGGTGAGGGTTTGGCTTAGGGTAAGTGATGGGGTTAGAGCTAGGGTTAGGAACAGGATTATGGTTAGGTTTAGGGTTAAAGCTTGTGTTAGGGCTTGGATTAGGGCTAGTTTTATATTAGGGTTAGGGCTAGTGTTATGGTTACGGCTATTGTAAAAACTAGGGTTACAATTTGGGTTAGTTTTAGGGTTAATGTTTAGGGCTAGGGAGATCCAACATGGCGGAGAGGCAGCGTTTTCAATACCCCCCCAGTGATGGGGTCATAAAGATGCATAGATAATGCTTAGATTCTACCAACGGAGAATCTCCTAGCAAAATTCCACTGAGGAGAGACTGGCCGGGAGCTATTAGGATTTTTTGTAGCGACAGATTGCCCCAGACGAGCGAATCCCTGCCAGGAGATGCAGATCCAGATCCGCCAGCCACAATCCGTGCACCACGGCACGGCTGCCGGCCCGTCTGCCAGCAGCAAACGTGACTGGGTCCCGCTAGCCTCCAAGACGCAGCTTGGCAGGAAGAAGTCTTTAGCCAAGCCTTCAGGAAAGAGCGAGCTGGGAGCTGAAGCCAACCGGGGACGGACCAGTCCCACCCCTCCCTTCAGACACTCCAGCAAGGAGCCTGGGGCCCACCATAGCAGAGAGGTGACGTCATCGGAGTTCGGCCGATGGAATTCCTTCCCAGCAGAATCCACTTTAGCAGGTGTGTGACTCCCTCCCCATTCAGATACAAGCAGCCAGGAAACTTCATGGACTTCTCAGGGGTCGTGTCAGTATGGAAGCAGAGGGGATCCCCGACCCCCAACTCCCCATATCACCAGCGGTGACTCCCAAGGTCTTAGCCGCCAGTTTACCACAGCACTGGGGCTTAAATGGGACACGCGGTGGGGCTGCAAGTGTAACTAGATCTCTGGGGAACCGCTTCTGGTGAACAGGACCTGGCTGGCTGGCTGACAGGAGGAAGGGGGGTACGGGCCAGAGTAGTGAAACGGTTCTGGACTGACAAGTCTGAGAGACTCCCAGGAGATGCCTTAGGGGGATTGCTATGGGCAGGTAGAGAGCAGAAGCTCCGCTCAGACGGCACATCTCCGCCTACTGGAAGAGAAGAAAATGGATCTCGAAGACTTCAATTTTTTTTTCTTCTTCTCTCTCTGTTCCTTTCTCCCCTTTTCCTTATCTCTTTCTTTCCCATTTCAAGTTTTATTGTTCTTTTCATTCTCCTTTAATCTATCTATCTCTCTCTCCTTCTTTCTTTTTAAGCGCACCTTCATTCCCCTACACCCCAACTTTCATCCCAAGCATTACATCTTCCATTACATGTAATTGTCTAAATGCAAATAGGTGAATGTCTCGAGGCTGTCTATAGGGCTCCTAAATACCTAGCTACTACCAACACCCTGATCCAATTGCCTGTTAGTATCCACCTTCAGTAGAGCAATCTTCTAAAGTAGCCAAGACATACTAACCCTCTTACCATCATAGCACCTAACCTAAACATATAGTCCTAAGAACAAACAGCAAATCACTATATGCATACAGAACCTGGAAGCCTTTTATGAATTGAATGAATCAGCTTTGAAGTACAATAAAGCCCAACATTTCTAGACATAATCTCCCACCACAAAGGAGAGACAACAGAGATATACAAAGCCAAAACAAATGTATAGGAGAAAGCAGTCATAAAGCAGTCAAACCGAGCTGGAAATTTTTGTGAACAACATGAAAAAACAAGGGAAAAAAGGACTAAAAACAATGCAGGACAATTTAAATCTACAGGAGGACCTAGAAGCATCAGAAACATGGACAGGGAAAGAAATCAAGGCATACCTAACTCAGATGGAAAGGAATATTAGAGAAGACATGAGACAGCAAGTCCAAGCATTGAAAGTATATTTTGAAAATGAACTAAACAAACAAATTCAAGCTGCAAAGAACGAGCTTTACCAGGAGATAGAGATTAAAAAAAAAAAAAAAAAAAAAAAAAAACAGTAATACTAGAAATGCAAGAAACCATAAACCAGATTAGAAACTCTAATGAGAATATTACAAATAGACTATATCAAGTAGAAGTCAGAACATCAGATAATGAAGACAAAGTTTATCAACTTGAAAAGAATATAGTCAACACAGAAAAGATGCTTAAATCTCATGAGCAATCTATCCAAGAGATATGGGATCTCATAGAAAAAACAAATTTGAGAGTCAATGGGATAGAAGAAGGCACAGAGGATCAAACCAAAGGAATGGACAACTTATTAAATGAAATAATCCTAGAAAACTTCCCAGAGATGAAAGATGGAATGGATTGCCAAATCCTGGAAGCCTACAGGACCCCAAACATCCAAAACCATAATAGACCAACTCCAAGACATATAATTATGAAGATAGCTAACATACAGAACAAGGAGAGAATATTAAAAGCTACGAGAGAAAGGAGGCAGATTATATTCAGGGGTAAACCAATTAGGTAACGACTGATTTTTCATCACAGACTTTGAAAGCAAGAAGATTCTGGAACAACGTATTTCAAACACTGAAAAATAATGGATTCCAACCAAGAATACTGTATTCAGCAAAATTAAGCTTCAGATTTGACAATGAAATTAAAATATTTCATGATAAGCAAAAGCTAAAAGAATTTGCAGCCAGAAAACCAGCACTGCAAAACATTTTGAGCAAAATACTACAAGAAGAGGAATTGAAAATTAGTGCCCAAAACTAACAGTGGGAGGTATCTCAGTAAAGGGGGAGAAAAATAACCAAAGAGGAAAAACTAGCCAAACTAAAAGAAATAAATAAATAAACATGACTGGAAGTACAAACCATATTTCAATTGTAACCTTAAATGTTAATGGCTTAAATTCACCAATTAAGAGACATAGGCTAGTAACCTGGATTAAAAAAAAAAAAAAAAAAAAAAAAACAAATCCAACAATATGCTGCCTTCAGGAGACTCATATGATAGGAAAAGACATACACAGGCTGAAGGTGAAAGGTTGGGAAAAATCATACCACTCACATGCCCTCGGAAGCAAGCAGGAGTGGCCATACTCATATCAAATAAAATCAACTTCAAACCTAAGTTAATCAAAAGGGATAAAGAAGGACACTATATACTGTTAAAAGGAACCATCCACCATCAAGAAATAACAATTATCAATTTGTATGCACCAAACAATGGTGCTGCAACGTTCATAAAACAAACTCTCCTCAAGTTCAAGAGTCAAATAGACCACAACACAATAATTATGGGGGACTTCAACACACTGCTCTCGCAATTGGACAGATCCTCTAGACAAAAGCTGAACAAAGAAATTATAAAACTCAATAATGCAATCAATAACCTAGACTTAACCAACATATATAGGATATATCAACCATCATCAAGTGGATACACGTTCTTCTCAGCAGCACATGGATCCTACTCAAAGATAGACCATATATTATGCCATAGGGCGACTCTCAGTAAATATAAAGGTGTGGAGAAAATACCATGCACCATACCTGATCATAATGGAATGAAACTGGAAATCAATGATAAAAGAAGGAAGGAAAAATCCTACATCACATGGAAAATTAACAATAAGTTACTTAATGATTAATGGGTTACAGAAGACATAAAGGAGGAGATAAAAAAAATTCTTAGAGACAAATGACAATACAGACACAACATACCGGAATCTATGGGACACAATGAAAGCAGTTTTAAGAGGGACATTCATTTCTTGGAGTTCTTTCCTCAAAAAAAGAAAAAAAACAACAAATAAATGAACTCACACTACACCTCAAAAACCTAGAAAAGGAAGAGCAAAACAACAGCAAATATAGTAGAAGACAAGAAATAATTAAAATTAGAGCAGAAATCAACGAAATTGAAACAAAAAAACCATTGAAAAAATGAAAAAACTAAAAGTTGGTTCTTTGAAAAAAATAATTAAATCAACAGGCCCTTACCCATGCTAACGAAGAGAAGAAGAGAGAGAACTCAAATTACTAACATACAGGATGAAAAAGGCAATATCACAACAGACACTACAGAAATACAGAAGATAATAAGAAAGTATTTTGAAACCCTATATTCCAATAAAATAGAAGATAATGAAGATATCAATAAATTTCTTAAGTCATACAATCTACCCAGATTGAGTCATGAAGACACACACGATTTAAACAGACCAATAACAAAAGAAGAAATAGAAGAAGCCATCAAAAGACTACCAACCAAAAAAAAAATCCCTGGACCAGATGGGTATACAGCTGAGTTCTACAAAACCTTCAAAGAAGAATTAATACCAATACTTTTCAAGCTATTTCAAGAAATAGAAAAAGAAGGAGTTCTTCCAAATTCATTCTATGAGGCCAACATCACCCTGATCCTGAAACCAGACAAAGACACTTCAAAGAAAGAAAACTACAGACCAATATCTCTAATGAACTTGGATGCAAAAATTCTCAATAAAATCCTGGCGAATCGAATACAAAAGCATATCAAAAAAAATGTGCATCATGATCAAGTAGGATTCATCCCTGGGATGCAAGGCTGGTTCAATATACAGAAATCAATAAATGTAATCCACCACATCAATAGACTTAAAGACAAGAACCATATGATAATCTTGATAGATGCAGAAAAAGCATTCAACAAAGTACAGCATTCCTTTATGTTCAAAACACTAGACAAAATAGGGATAACAGGAACTTACCTCAACATAGTAAAAGCTATATATGCTAAACCTCAGGCTAGCATCATCCTAAATGGAGAAAAACTGAAAACATTCCCTCTAAAATCTGGAACAAGACAGGGATGCCCTCTATCACCACTTCTATTCAATTTAGTTCTTGAAATACTAGCCAGAGCAATTAGACAGACAAAAGAAATTAAAGGCATAAAAATAGGAAAAGAAGAACTTAAATTGTCGCTATTTGCAGATGGCATGATAATATATTTAACAGACCCAAAAGGGTCTACAAAGAAACTGCTAGAGTTAATAAATGAATTCAGCAAATTGGCAGGATATAAAATCAACATACATAAATCAAAGGCATTCCTGTATATCAGTGACAAAACTTCTGAAATGGAAATGAGCAAAACCACTCCATTCACAATATCCTCAAAGAAAATAAGATACTTGGGAATCAACCTAACAAAAGAGGTGAAAGATTTATACAATGAAAACTACAAAACCCTAAAGAGAGAAATAGAAGAAGATCTTAGAAGATGGAAAAATGTACCCTGTTCATGGATAGGCAGAACTAACATCATCAAAATGGCGACATTACCCAAAGTTCTCTACAGGTTTAATGCGATGCCAATCAAAATCCCAAATGCATTTCTTGTAGAAATAGATAAAGTAATCATGAAATTCATATGGAAAAACAAAAGACCCAGAATAGCAAAAGCAATTCTAAGCAGGAAGTGTGAATCTGGAGGTATAGCGATACCAGAGTTCAAACTGTACTACAAAGCAATAGTAACAAAAACAGCGTTGTACTGGTACCAAAACAGACAGGTGGACCAATGGTACAGAATAGAGGACACAGAAACCAATCCACAAAAGTACAACTTTCTTATATTTGATAAAGAGGCTAAAAGCATGCACTGGACGAAGGATAGCATCTTCAACAAATGGTGCTGGGAAAATTGGAAATCCATATGCAACAAAATGAAACTGAATCCCTTTTTCTCGCCATGCACAAAAGTTAACTCAAAATGGATCAAGGACCTAGATATCAAATCAGAGACACTGCGTCTGATAGTAGAAAAAGTTGGCTACAATCTACATACTGTGAGGTCAGGCTCCAAATTCCTTAATAGGACACCCATAGCCCAAGAGTTAATAACAAGGATAAATAAATGGGACTTACTTAAACTAAAAAGTTTTTTCTCAGCAAGAGAAACAACAAGAGAGGTAAATAGAGAGCCTACATCCTGGGAACAAATTTTTACCCCTCACACTTCAGATAGAGCCCTAATATCCAGAATATACAAAGAACTCAAAAAATTAAACAATAAGATAACAAATAACCCAATCAACAAATGGGCCAAGGACCTGAACAGACACTTCACAGAGGAGAACATAAAATCAATCAACAAGTACATGAAAAAATGCTCACCATCTCTAGCTGTCAGAGAAATGCAAATCAAAACCACCCTAAGATACCATCTCACTCCAGTAAGATTGGCAGCCATTATGAAGTCAAACAACAATAAGTGTTGGCGAGGATGTGGGAAAAAGGGTACACTTGTACACTGCTGGTGGGACTGCAAATTGGTGAGGCCAATTTGGAAAGCAGTATGGAGATTCCTGGGAAAGCTGGGAATGGATCCACCGTTTGACCCAGCTATCGCCCTTCTCAGACTATTCCCTGAGGATCTTAAAAGAGCGTACTTTAGAGATACTGCCACATCAATGATCATAACTGCACAATTCACAATAGCTAGACTGTGGAACCAACCTAGATGCCCTTCAATAGATGAATGGATAAAAAAAAATGTGGCATCTATACACAATGGAGTATTACGCAGCACTATAAAATGACAAAATCATAGAATTTGCAGGGAAATGGATGGCATTAGAACAGATTATGCTAAGCGAAGCTAGCCAATCCTTAAAAAACAAATGCCAAATGTCTTCTTTGATATAAAGAGAGCAACTAAGAACATAACAGGCAGGAAGAGCATGAGGAAAAGATTAACATTAAACAGAGATGAGAGGGGGGAGAGAAAGGGAGAGAGAAGGGGAAGCATATGGAAATGGTAGGAGACCCTCAATGTTACACAAAATTTCATATAAGAGGTTGTGAGGGGAAAGGGGGGGAAACAAGGGAGAGAATTAAACAACAGCAGATGAGGTAGAGGGGGAAGAAGAGAGGGGAGGGGAGGGGGGATAGTAGGGGATAGGAAAGGCAGTAGAATACAACAGTCAATAATATGTCATTATGTAAAAGTTGTGAATGTGTAACTGATATGATTCTGCAATTTGTATTTGGGGTAAAAATGGGAGTTCATAACTCACTTGAATCAAATATATGAAAGATGATATGTCATTACCTTTGTAATGTTTTGAACAACCAATTAAAAAAGGTTTAGGGCTATGGGTAGTATTAGGGTTAGGTTGAAGGTTAGGGTGATATTTAGAACTAGGTTTAGTGTTTGGATATGAGTCAGGGTCATGGTTAGGTTTAGGGTTAGGGTTAGGTTTCAAATTAGGGCTAGGATTAGGGCTGGTGTAGGGTTAGGTTTGGTCTAGGGTAAGTGTTAGTGTTAGGGGTATGGCTCTGTATTGTTTTAGGGCAAAGGCTAGGGTTAGGGCTAATTTTAGGATTAGCATGTGGGTTAGAACTAGTTTCAGGGTTAGGGTGAGGCATTGGGTTAGGGTTAGTTTTAGAGATAGGTTTTGATCTGGAGTTAGCACTAGGGCTAAGGATAGTGCAAGGGTTATGACTAGGGTTAGAGCTTGGGTTAGGGTTACCGTAATGGATAGAGTTAAAAGTAGGAATAAGTCTTATGTGAGAATTATAGTTAGTCTTAATTCTAGGGTTAGGGTTAGGGTTAGGAATAGGGCTAAATTAGGGCTAGGATAAGGGCTAGGTTTATTGTTAGTGTTAGGGCTAGAGTTAGGATTATGGTTAGGGCTATGGCTAGTTTTAGTGTTAGGGTAAGGGTTAGGGATTAAGCTTTGTTTAGGGCTAGGGCGAGTGTTAGTTTTAGTGTTAGGTCTGGGTTAGGGTTAGGGTTAGGGTTGGGGTTAGGGCTAGGGTCTTCATTAGGGTAAGGGTTAGTTTTAGAGTAATGTATTGGATTAGATGTAAGATTAGATTTAGGGTTAAGTTTAGATTATGGTTGAATTTAGGTTTAGGGATAGGTTTAGTTTTGATTTATGGTAAAGGTTATGGTTAAGTTTATGGCAAGGTTTAGGTTTAGGGTTAGGTCGAGTTTTATGTTTATGATTAGGGTTAGGGATAGGGTTAGGTTTAGGGCTAGGGTTATTATTAGGGTTAGGGGTAGATTTAGGGTAATGTTAGGGTTAGAGCTAGTGTTAGTACTAGGGTTAAGGTTAGGATTAGGTCTAAGGTTAGGTTTAGGTTTAGAAATAGGACTAGGGTTATGTTTAGGCTAAGGGTTAGGCTTTGAGCTAGGGTTATGTGTAAGGCAAGGGTTAGGGTAAGGGCTACATTTAGGATTATGGTTATGCTTAGGGTAGGTTTAGGCCTCAGATTAGGGCTAGGATTTGTGTTAGGTTTAAGCCCAGGGTTAATGCTATGTGTAATGTAAGATCTAGGGTTCTGATTAGAGCTAGTTTTAGGGTTAGAGTTATGGCTATGTCTAGTGTTAGGTTTAGGTTTTGGGTTAGGTTCAGGTTTAGAGCTAGGTTTAGTGTTAGTGTTATGGTCAGTGTTCAGGTTAGAGTTAGGTTTAAGGTGAAAGGCAGAATTAGGATTGGAGTTAGATCTAGGCATAGTGTTAGTGTTTGCTTTAGGTTAAGGATTATGTTAGGGCTAGGGCTCAGGGGTTTTTTAGGTCTAGGTCTAGAGTTATGGCTATATTTAGGATTAGGCTTTGGTCTAGGGCTACTGTTAGGGTTTGGTTTAGGTATAAGTTTACTCGTAGGGCTAGTTTTAGGGTTTGGTTCAGGGGTAGGGTCAGATTTAGACTGAGAGTTTGTGTTAGGGTAAGGATTTGAGTTAGGGTTAGAGCTAGAATGAGGGCTAGAGTTAGGACTAGTAATAGGGTTAGGGTTTGGATTAGGCTATGGATTAGGTTGAGGACTAAGGTTAGCATTATGGATAGGGTTTGGCTTAGGGTAAGTGATAGAGTTAGAGCTAGGGTTAGGGCTAGATTTAGGGTTAGGGTTAGGACTAAAGCTAGGTTTAGGTTTAGGTTTACTTCTAGGGTTAGGGCTCAGATTCATGCTAGTTTTTCTGTTAGGTTTAGGGCTAGGGTTAGGGCTATGGCTAATATAAGAACTAAGGTTATTATCAGAGTTAGTATTTGGTCTAGATCTAGTGTTAGTGTTATCTTTAGGGTTAGTGTGATATTTAGAATTAAGGTTAGTGTTAGAATATAAGTCACAGTCAGGGTTAATTTTAGGACTAGGACATGAATTAGAGCTAGAAGGTTATGGTGAGGCTTAGGGTTAGGGTTTGGTTTAGGTTAAAATTTAGGGTTAGGACAATGGCTCAGTTTTGTTTAAGGAATAAGGTTAGGCTTATGGCTAGTTTTAGTATTAGCGATAGTGTTAGGTCTAGTGGTAGGTTGAGGATTAGACTTAGGGTTAGAGTCAAATGTAGAGTTATGGTTAGATCTAGGGTAGGTTCTAGGGTTAGGGTTAGGGCTAAGGTTAGGGATTGTGTTAGGTTTGTTGTAATCAATAGGGTTAGAACTAGAAATAGAGCTGGGGAAAGTTAGAGTTAGTCTTAGGCCAAGGTTGGGGTAGAGTTAGTGTTATGGCTAAATTAGGGCTAGGATTAGTGCTAGGGTTAGGGTTAGGGCTAGGGTTAGGGTTAGGGCTAGAGATATGGTTAGTGTTAGGGTTAGAGTTAGTGATAGGGTTAGGGGAAAGGATGGGGTTATACCTAAGTTCAGGTCTAGGGCGAGGGTTAAAATTAAAGATAGGGCTAGAGTTGGGGTTTGGGTTAGGATTAAGGCTAGGTATAGGCTAAGATGAGGACTAGTGTTTTTGTCAGGGTTAGGGCTAGAATTAGGACTGGGGCTAATGTCAGGTCTGGGTTTATGGTTATGGTTAGTTTTAGGGTTAGGTTATGGCTAAGTCTAGTGTAAGGTTTAGGTTTAGGTTAAGCGTCAGGTTTAAAGCTAGGTGTATTATTAGAGTTGGGGTTTGAGTGGGGTTTGGTTTAGGTTAAAATTCAGGGTTAAGGATTGAATTAGCATTAGGGATAGGGTTAGGGTTCGGATTAGGGTAATATATAGGGTAAGGTTTAGGGTTCAGGTTAGGTTTAGAGTAATAAATAGGGTTATTGTTACCAATAGTGTTAGCGTTAGCCCTAGGGTTAGCATTTGTGTTAGGCTTATCTTTAGGGTAATGCATAGGGTTAGAACTAAGTTTAGGGCTAGAGTTAAGGTTAGAATTAGGACTAGGGTTAGGGTACGGGCTAGGGTAATTGATAGGGTTAGGTTTAGGGTTCAGTTTAGGTTTAGAGAAATTAATAGTGTTAGTGTTAGCAATAGTGTTTTAAGGCTAGAGCAATAGTGTTAGCATTAGGCCTAGGGTTAGCATTTGGGTTAGGCTTATCTTCAGGGTAATGGATAGGGTTAGAGCTAAGGTTAGGGCTGGAGTTAAGGTTAGAATTAGGACTAGGGTTAGGTTTAGGCTTAGGGTATGTCAGGGTTTGGTTTGGGGTAAGTGTTAGCGTTTGAGCTAGGATTAGTCTAGCTTGAGTGTTAGGGTTAGAGTGAGGGCTAATGTTAGGGTTAGGGTTATGTTTAGATTAAGGTTGGAGTTTGAGCTAGAATTAGGTTTAGAGTGAGATTTAGGGTTAGGGTTACATCTAGGCTTATGGTTAGTGTTACAATAAGGGTAGGTTTAGGGCTAGGATAAGGTCAATGTTTTATGTGAGGTTTATGGCTATCATTAGGGCTATGGGTAATTTAAGAGCTAGGAATATGGTTATGGCTAGTTTTAGGGTTAGAGTTATAGATAAGTCTAGTGTTCTAGTTAGGATTTGGGTTAGGATGAGATTTAGAGCTAGGGTATTTTTTGGGGGGTAACTGTCATTGTCAGGTTAGGGCTAGGTTTAGGGTGAGGGCCAGATTTAGGACTAGTGTTGGGTCTAGGGATAGAGTTAGTCTTTACGTTAGGTTAACGGTTATTGTTAGGGCTACTGCTAGGTTTTTGTTTAG